>NW_020693715.1:0-3370 GCF_002925995.2 Terrapene triunguis
AGTACTGGCCTGTCTCTCAAGATCTGTGAGAATGAGGGATCGTCCTTCAGGATAGGTTGCAGATCCTTGACGATGCGCTGGAGAGGTTTTAGTTGGGGGCTGAAGGTGACGGCTAGTGGCGTTCTGTTAATTTCTTTGTTGGGCCTGTCCTGTAGTAGGTGAATTCTGGGTACTCTTCTGGCTCTGTCAATCTGTTTCTTCACTTTAGCAGGTGGGTATTGTAGTTGTAAGAACGCTTGATAGAGATCTTGTAGGTGTTTGTCTCTGAGGGGTTGGAGCAAAGGCAGTTGTATCTTAGAGCTTGGCTGTAGACAATGGATCGTGTGGTGTGGTCTGGGTGAAAGCTGGAGGCATGTAGGTAAGTATAGCGGTCAATAGGTTTCTGGTATAGGGCTGTGTTTATGTGACCATTGCTTATTAGCACTGTAGTGTCCAGGAAGTGGATCTCTTGTGTGGACTGGTCCAGGCTGAGGTTGATGGTGGGATGGAAATTGTTGAAATCATGGTGGAATTCCTCAACGGCTTCTTTTTCATGGGTCCAGATGATGAAGATGTTATCAGTGTAGCACAAGTAGAGTAGGAGCGTTAGGGGATGAGAGCCGAGGAAGCGTTGTTGTAAGTCAGCCATAAAAATGTTGGTATACTGTGGGACCATGTGAGTATCCATAGCAGTGCCGCTGACTTGAAGCTATACATTGTCCCCAAATGTGAAATAGTTATGGGTGAGGACAAAGTAACAGAGGTCAGCCACCAGGTTTGCCATGACATTATCAGGGATACTGTACCTGACCGCTTGTAGTCCATCTTTGTGTGGAATGTTGGCGTAGAGGGCTTCTACCTCCATAGTGGCCAGGATGGTGTTTTCTGGAAGATCACCAGTGGATTGTAGTTTCCTCAGGAAGTCAGCGGTGTCTCGAAGATAGCTAGTAGTGCTGGTAGCATACGGCTTGAGGAGGGAGTCTACATAGCCAGACAATCCTGCTGTCAGGGTGCCAATGCGTGAAATGATGGGGCATCCAGGATTTCCAGTTTTATGGATCTGGGTAGCAGATAGAATACCCCTGGTTGGGGTTCTAGGAGCATGTCTGTGCAGATTTGTTCTTGTGCTTTTTCAGGGAGTTTCTTGAGCAGATGGTGTAGTTTCTTTTGGTAACCCTTAGTGGAATCAGAGGGTAATGGCCTGTAGAATGTGGTGTTAGAGATCTGCCTAAAAGCCTCTCGTTTATATTCCAACCTATTAATGATGACGACAGCACCTCCTTTGTCAGCCTTTTTGATTATGATGTCAGAGTTGTTTCTCAAATAAATTTGTTAGTCTCTAAGGTGCCACAAGTACTCCTCGTTCTTTTTGCTGATACAGACTAACATGGCTACCACTCTGAAACCTATTAATTTATCTAGTTCTCTTTTAAACGCTGTTGTAGCCCTAGCCTTCTCAGCATCCTCAGGCAAGGAGTTTGACATGTTGACTGTGTGCTGTGTGAAGAAGAACCTCTTTTTATTTGTTTTAAACCTGCTGCCCATTAATATCATGTGGTGGCCCCTAGTTCTTATATTATTGGAACAAGTAAATAACTTTTCCTTATTCACTTTCTCTACACCACTCAATATTTTATATACCTTTATCTTATCTCCCCTTAAGCCTGGTCTACACTACGAGTTTAGGTCGACTTTAGCCGCGTTAAATTGACTTAAGCCTGGACACGTTTACACTACGAAGCCCTTTCTTTCGACTTAAAGGGCCCTTTAAACCGGTTTCTTAACACCACCTCGACGAGGGGATTAGCGATTAAATCGGCCTTAGGGGGTCGGAATTGGGTTAGTGTGGACGGAATTCGACATTATTGGCCTCCGGGAGCTATCCCACAGTGCTTCATTGTGACCGCTCTGGACAGCACTCTCATCTCAGATGCACTGGCCAGGTAGACAGGAAAAGCCCCGCGAACGTTTGAATTTCATTTCCTGTTTGCTCAGCTTGGAGAGCACAGGTGACCATGCAGAGCTCATCAGCACAGGTAACCATGATGGAGTCCCAGTCCCAGTCCCAGGATCGCAGAAGAGCTCCAGCCTGGACCGAACGGGAGGTACGGGATCTGATCACCATCTGGGGAGATGAAGCAGTGCTCGCCGAACTCCGAAGCAGTAAAAGAAACGGCAAAACATTAGAAAAGATCTCCAAGACCATGAAGGACAGAGGCCATAACAGGGACGCACAGCAGTGCCGCGTGAAAATTAAGGAGCTAAGGCAAGCCTACCACAAAGCCAGAGACGCAAACGGAAGGTCCAGGGCTGAGCCGCAAACATGCCGCTACTACGCGGAGCTGCATGCCATTCTAGGGGGTGCAGCCACCACTAGCCCAAGCGTGTGCTATGAGTCCCTCGCTGGAAACAGGGAAGCGGGTTCGGCGGACGAGGAAGATGAGGATGGAGAGAACATAGATAGCTCACAGCAGCAAGGAAGCGGAGAAACCAGTTACCCCAACAGCCAGGATATGTTTGTCACCCTGGACCTGGAACCAGTAACCCCCGAACTCACCCAAGACCCTGAGGGCACACAGGGGACCTCTGGTGAGTGTACCTTTGTAAATATTACACATGGTTTAAAAGCAAGCGTGTTTAATGATTAATGATTAATTTGCCCTGGCAATCGCGGCCAGTACAGCTACTGGAAAAGTCTGTTAACGTGTATGGGGATGGAGCGGAAATCCTCCAGGGACATCTCCAGAAAGCTCTCCTTCATGTACTCCCAAAGCCTTTGCAAAAGGTTTCTGGGGAGGGCTGCCTTATCCCGTCCGCCATGGTAGGACACTTTACCACGCCAGGCCAGTAGCACGTAGTCTGGAATCATTGCATAACAAAGCATGGCAGCGTATGGTCCCGGTGTTTGCTGGCATGCAGACAACATCCATTCCTTATCGCTCTTTGTTATCCTCAGGAGAGTGATATCATTCACGGTCACCTGGTTGAAATGGCGCAATTTTATTAAGGGGACATTCAGAGGTGCCCCTTCCTGCTCTGCTGAACAGAAATATTCCCCGCTGTTAACCACGCGGTGGGGGGGAGGGGTGAAGTGACCATCCCAGAGAATTGGGTGTGTGGGGGAGGGGAGTTACTTGGGTTTGTGCTGCATGTTAAACCTGAAATCGCAGCCCCTCCTTTTACATTGCAAACCCATTTTAAATGGCCAAACAAACGGGTGCTTGGTATGGGAAATGAGGGCAGTACTGTTTGAAACATCCCCACATGTTAAGAAGGTTAAAAAAGCCCAAAGACTGTATGTCTTACCATGGCTGCCTGCAAGCTGAAATCTGTGTCCTGGCACTGCGTGAGTGATCTCTCACACCAAACCAGGAGACTCTCAATATAAGAG
>NW_020693716.1:0-3253 GCF_002925995.2 Terrapene triunguis
ACTCCAGGCAGCAGTGAGCCTGGGTGAGATAAGGGATGTTCAAGCCGTCTGCAAAGGGATGTTTCCAGGTGTTGAACGTCAAGAATTCTAAACTTTGCTAAAATGGCTAGTCTAGAGAAACAAGAAATCATTGGGGACAAACTTTAACCATTGTCTTTTTTAAAGCCCATTCAGGGATGTGAGTCCCAGAGAGCCATAGAGAGGGGGAGCAACTTGCCCAAAGTCCCACAGATCAATAGGCAGCAATGGAACCAGGAGTGACACTCCCTCTCAAAGGCAGGGGGACCGGACATGAGGGCCTGGTTGCAATTGCCAGCTGTGGGAGGGAGTGTGCAGCAGTGGTTAGTGAAGGGGTCCATCCATGGCTCTGACACTTGGTGTGACCCTGAGCCGGTAGCTCAGGCCCGTTTGCCATCAGTAGGGTTGGGGTCCCATCGCTACAGCCCTGGAGGGTTGGGAGGCTCCAGGAAGGTGTGTAAAGTGCTGGGATGTCAGGATCCTGGAGGCGCTGTCACTCCAGCACTAGGGCAGTGTTCTGCACCCCGCTGCTGCTGGCTGAGTTTCTCCATCCCTTGGCAATAAGACAAACTCTTGTTTTCACAGACAGTTGATCGCCCACTGTCATCACCCTGCCTGCTGGCTCGGCAGGGTAACTCCTCAGGTCACTACCTTCTCCAGCCTGCCTTGGGCTTGGGGAGTGAGGAGGAGGGCGAGGGACATCTGCTGACCCTGAAAATCCACCATCCATCATACCATCACCTAGAGCAAGTGAGTGGCATTAGGGTTCCTCGGTGGCTTCCCCTGTCTGTCTGGGGAGAAGCAGAAATGGGGAGAGAACATTTCCAAAGGAGGATTTAATTTGCAAACAGCCCACAATAGCCCCTCACTCTCAGACCGGGTAGGGGCTTCTCCAAAGCGGTCTCCAGTGTGTTTGGAAAGGTTCCAGCAATGGAGCTCTCAGCCCTTCCCTTGAGGGGGACTGTTCCCCAGGCTGAGAGTCTCTGAGCTGGGCCAGTCCCTGTGAGCTGCTGAGCATGGAAATCAATGGGGAATGAGGAGGGCCCTGGTCTTCCTGTGCCTAGGGTCTTTGTGACTTTGACGTGGGGAATGATTTCCCAGGAGAAATCCGGACTCCTGGGTTCTGTTCCTTCTCTAGGCTGGGCCGGGGAGTGTGGCCTGGGACGACAGGAGGAGGCTGCTTGTCCAGAATAACTGATGGTCTTTGGGACTGACCCCGTTGCTCTAAAAGGTTGAGACTTCCTGGATATTGCAGCAGCACCAGGGATTACGAGGGGGAATGTTGGGAGCAGATCATGCAATGAACTCCTGCCAGTGTGTGTAGCTTGGACTCCCTGCACTCCTGTGGGGGGAGAAGGGACTGCTCTGGTTGGAGCAGGGATGAGGAGGGACCAAAAAGGCCCATGAGTGAAAGGCTGCCTTGACACCAGACTCACACCGGCTTCCCACTCAGTTCCAGGATGGCCAGGCTCCTGAGGATGTTCAGGAAGAAGGTTATGCAGGTGGCCCCAGAGCCTGAGGGAAGCAGCTGCCACTTCTTCCCAAGGGGCAGAGAAACCTCTCCATCCCCACTGGTGGGGAAACAGCTCCCCTCCAGGCCAGAAGGCGGACGTGCCCAGCCTTCTGGCAAACAAAACCAGCTCCCGGAGCAGGCACCGAGCTGGGAGAGGCCCCGACCAGGCCCAAATGGAGCTGGCTGAGGAAGCGGTTTCGCAGACAGGACCCAGCCCAGGAGGGGCGCCGGGCAGGGTGGCTCTGGGGCTTGTTGTGTGGGCAGCAGTGGCCCCAGGAGCCCGACCCTCATTCCCAGCAGGAGGCATTGCCCTGCCCGGTCACGGAGGACCTTCCAGCCCCCTCAGGCCAGGAGGTGGAAGATCCCTGTCCCAGCACCAGCAGCTCAGCATGGGACAGCAGCAGCACCTGGGTCTCTGGCAGCAGCGAGAACCGATGGACGCTGCTGCTTTGTTCCAGGTGAGGAGCCAGGCTGGGCTCAGGGAGGGGTGAGGATGGGGATGTGAACACCCTGGGCCCAGACGCTCTCCCAGTGATATGGCGGGGGGTCCCCAGCCCAGGTGTCTGGCCTGAGCCACGTGAACCCCACTGACACCAGCAGCAGTCACACAGCTGCCCCTTCAGCAAGGGGAACTGGGGGTGGGGGCATCAAGAGCTGCTGCCACTTTGGTCCTTAAGTATCAGGGGGTAGCCGTGTTAGTCTGTATCTACAAAAACAAAAAGGAGTCTGGTGGCACCTTAAAGACTAACAGATTTATTTGGGCATAAGCTTTCGTGGGTAAAAACCTCACTTCTTCAGATGCATAGAGTGAAATTTACAGATGCAGGCATTATATACTGACACATGGAGAGCAGGGAGTTACTTCGCAAGTGGAGAACCAGTGTTGACAGGGCCAATTCAATCAGGGTGGATGTAGTCCACTCCCAATAACAGATGAGGAGGTGTCAATTCCAGGAGAGGAAAAGCTGCTTCTGTAATGAGCCAGCCACTCCCAGTCCCTATTCAAGCTCAGATTAATGGTGTTAAATTTGCAAATGAATTTTAGTTCTGCTGTTTCTCTTTGAAGTCTGTTTCTGAAGTCTTTTTGTTCAATGATAGTGACTTTTAAATCTGTAATAGAATGACCAGGGAGATTGAAGTGTTCACTTACTGGCTTTTCTATGTTACCATTCCTGATGTCCGATTTGTGTCCATTTATTCTTTTGCAGAGGGACTGTCCGGTTTGGCCAATGTACATGGCAGAGGGGCATTGCTGGCACATGATGGCATATATAACATTAGTAGATGTGCAGGTGAATGAGCCCTTGATGGTGTGGCTGATGTGGTTGGGTCCTCTGATGGTGTCGCCAGAGTAGATATGGGGACAGAATAGGCAACGAGGTTTGCTACAGGGATTGGTTCCTGGGTTGGTGTTTCTGTGGTGTGGTGTGTAGTTGCTGGAGAGAATTTGCTTCAGGTTGGGGGGTTGTCTGTAAGTGAGGACTGGCCTGCCTCCCAAGGTCTGTGAGAGTGAGGGATCATTTTCCAGGATAGGTTGTAGATCGTGGATAATGCGCTGGAGAGGTTTTAGCTGGGGGCTGTATGTGATGGCCAGTGGTGTTCTGTTATTGTCCTTGTTGGGCCTGTCCTGTAGTAGGTGATTTCTGGGTACCCGTCTTGCTCTGTCAATCTGTTTCCTCACTTCCCCAGGTGGGTATTGTAGTTTTAAGAATGCTTGATAAA
>NW_020693716.1:3263-6141 GCF_002925995.2 Terrapene triunguis
GTAGACCCACAACAAGGTTATATGAAGAGGCACAATGTAAAGTCATATGAAAATTATCAGAGATTTATCTACAGAAGCCCATCATTGGGGAATGGGGGGGGGGGGGGCTGGCCGGCCCTGCTGCTCTCCTGTTCTACAGGAACAGAGGTGACTCTAGGTACCATCACCTCTCTCCAGTGCGCCATTCAGTCCAAATAAATAAAAATAATTAAAAAAAATTTTTAAAAACCCCTCCCAAGTTCCATTTACTGCAGCAAAATGTCTTCAAAAGTTCAGACAAAGGTATTACCAATGACATGCGCAGAATATCACCTACAAACCCATTCGGGAAGGCAGTGAGCAATTCCAAGTGGCTGAAGGCTTAGTACAGAGAGGTAAGAGAGATGCCTGAGAGCTCAGATTAGGTGTCTGGGTTTTATTGCTGGAGCCTACATTGTGAATAAAAGAACCTGTGGCGAGGGGTGCTGGGGAGCACCCCGCCAACCCAGATATACAGGGAGACTGCATGATATGTGAGAGGGATTCAGTGGGGACCAGGCCATCTTCTGCGCCAGCGTGGGGGAGGGGGCTGATCCTGGATGTATTTTTAGTGAAGGGGTGGGGGGGGGGGAAATCAGATTCACTCATCTATGGGTGTAACCATTGGGTAGGCTGTGGGAGTGCGGTGCTCCCTAGTGGCTGGTTCCACTTACTCACAGCCAATGAGGTAGTTCCCTTGGCTCAAGAGGGTTGGTACTTGTGGGGCTACAGGTCCAGAGTACAATCTCTGGGGCGGGGGGTATTGTAAATATAGCATTTAAAGCAGCCAATCCTGCTGCTGTTAGAGAAAACTCAGCTGCCATCTTGGAAAGCGTGGGGTGCAGACATGAGCTCTGGAGCATTTCCCATTCTTTAGGGGGCATCTGCAGCTTAGGGGATGGGCTTCTAGCTAAGGCAACAGACTGGGTCTTGGGAGATGTAGGTTCAGTTCCTGCCTCTGCCACAGACTCCCTGGGGGGACCTTGGATGAGTCACTTAATCTCTCTGGGCCTCAGTTCCCTGTCTGTAAAATGGGGATAATACTCCATCCTCTGTCTGTTTGGAGTGAGGGGACTGTCCCTTACTAGCACAATGGGCCCTCATCTAGCTGGAGCCTCCAGGAGCTACCTTCCTAATACCAGAAGGGTTTTTTCAGACTGTATAGGCCCCCTTCCATAAAGGTGACCTGAATGAGTGGAACAAGAAGGGATCAAACCCAATACATATGTGGGAGATGGAATGGGTCTAGTGGATGGGGCACTGGACTTGGGAATCAGGAGATCTGGGCCCTGATCTGAGCTCTGCCACTGACCCATTAAGTGGCCTTGGGCAAGTCACTTCCCCTCTCTGTTCCCCCTCCCAACCTGGGCCTGTCTTGCCCACATAGATTTGCAGGCTCAGTCTCTTTCCACATGACTATACTGGGGGTCCAGATCTTTGTTACAGTTTCTGACTGCTCCTATAACACACATCCTGCAATGGTAGAAAGCTTCTGAACTGTTGTAGTCCAGACCCAAGACAGCAGCATCTCCCCTGACCTGGGCCGCAGAGGGCCATGTGTCCGGAGGACCTAGTTCGCTGTGTCAGCAGGGGCTCAGGGATGCAAGCGGGGGCCAGGCACCTCACACAAACTCTGCAGCCTCAGCGTGCCCAATAAAGATCTCTCTCCTACAACTCTGCCTGCCCCCCCACACACACCCATTAGTGTTGCTGAAACAAACCCAAGGAGTCATCATTCCCCCTCCTTCAGCCCCCACTCCAAATGCCAAGGAAAACTTGATACTCAAGTGCATGGAGGGGGTGTCAGAAGCTTGTCCAGAAGAAAATGACACCACTCAAAAATTATTTGGAGGCACCTGTATCCAGTGGTGAGCTGCAGCCCGTTTGCCTGAACTGGTTGTTAAATTTAGAAGCTGGTTTAGAACGGGTTGTTAAAGGGGTGGGCAATTGGGAGAGGGAGGTTTTTCTGTCATTACACGGGCCGTGCGGCATCCATACACGCTGCCCTGAGCAGCATGGTAAGGGGGCCGGGCCGGGGCTGGGAGGAAGGTTGGATAAGGGACAGGGAGCAGTTGGAGGGGGCGGAGCTTCTAGGGGGGGCGGTCAGGGGATGGGGAAAAGGGGGGTTGGGTAGAGGGTGCAGTCCTGGGGGGTCTCGGGAGGGAGTGGTCAGGGGACAAGTGGGGGGGGTTGATGGGTTCTGGGGGGGGGGGCAGGGGGCTGGTACTCACTGGGCAGTTCCCTACCGGGTCTTCGATGGCTCTGCAGGGCCCACCACCAAAGTACTGCCAAAGATCTGGAGTGAGTCAAGGGCCTGCCGCCAAAGAACAACCCTGCCCTGCCCCGACTCTGCCCCCTCCCTGCCCCTATTGGACTCCTCCCCAAATCCCTGCCCCCTGCCCCACCCCAACTCCACCCCTCCCTGCCCCTATTGGACCCCTCCCCAAATCCCCACCCTTGCCCTGCCTCTTCCCCAGCACGCCGAGTTCCCCTTCCTCCCCCCCCCCCAGGCCTGCCACGAATCAGTTTCGCAGGGCAAGCGCTGGAAGCCAGGGCAGGGGAGAAGCAGGACGCAGTGCTCAGGGGAGGAGGTGGACAGGAGGGGAGCTGGGCGGGGTCTCGGGGCGGGGACTGGGGAGCTGGGCTGGGCTTTCCCCGTGGGCGCTCCCTCCAGCCCCAGAGCACACAGAGTCGGCGCCGATGACAAGGCACCACCTTTGGTGAATATGCTCAGTGGAGGAGCAGCCGCTCCCCCTGCTCTCCCCCAGCTACGCTCCTGACTGCGACCCCAACCCTAGTGATGAGAAACAGGCCTGGGGAGGGGAAGCTACTGGCTCAGGGTCACACCAAGTGTCAGAGC
>NW_020693717.1:0-4317 GCF_002925995.2 Terrapene triunguis
ATAGTGCTTCAGGTCTGGGATGAATCCCAGTGGCTGCGAAACTTTCGCATGCGGAAGGGGACTTTCCTCGAACTTTGTGAGTTGCTGTCCCCTGCCCTGAAGCGCAAGGACACCCGCATGCGAGCAGCCCTCACTGTCCAGAAGCGAGTGGCCATAGCCCTCTGGAAGCTTGCAACGCCGGACAGCTACCGGTCAGTCGCGAACCACTTTGGTGTGGGCAAATCTACCGTGGGGGTTGTTGTCATGCAAGTAGCCAAGGCAATCGTCAAGGTACTGCTCCCAAAGGTAGTGACCCTGGGAAACGCGCAGGTCATCATAGATGGCTTTGCCGCGATGGGATTCCCAAACTGCGGTGGGGCTATCGATGGGACTCACATCCCTATCCTGGGACCGGACCACCAGGCCAGCCAGTACATCAATAGAAAGGGCTACTTTTCAATGGTGCTGCAAGCACTGGTGGACCATCGGGGACGGTTTACAAACATCTACGTCGGATGGCCGGGCAAGGTTCATGACGCTCGCGTGTTCAGGAACTCTGGTCTGTTTAGACGGCTGCAGGAAGGTATTTACTTCCCAGACCACAAAATAACTCTTGGGGATGTGGAGATGCCTACAGTCATCCTCGGGGACCCAGCCTACCCGCTAATGCCCTGGCTCATAAAGCCCTATACTGGCGCCCTGGACACAGAAAAAGAACTGTTCAACTACCGGCTGAGCAAGTGCAGAATGGTAGTGGAGTGTGCTTTTGGCCGTCTCAAAGGGAGATGGAGAAGCTTACTGACTCGCTGTGATCTCAGTGAAACCAATATCCCCATCGTTATTGCAGCTTGCTGTGTGCTCCACAATCTGTGTGAGAGCAAGGGGGAGACCTTTATGGCGGGGTGGGAGCTAGAGGCAAATAGCCTGGCTGCTGATTACGTCCAGCCAGACAGCCGGGCCATTAGAAGATCCCAGCGGGACGCCCTGTGCATCCGGGAGGCTTTGAAAGCTAGGTTCCTGAGTGAGCAGGGCAACCAGTGACTTTTCAGTTTGTGGACAGAGAAGCTGAACCTGCCCCCGTTTCTTTACCCAGTTCATTTTGACTATCCTCTCCAGTTACATACCCCCTTCACCCCCTTCCCCTTCCCAAAAAATAAAATCATTTCTATTTTGTTAATGAACACCGTTGTCTGTATTGCTGTTTTCACGGGAATGTTTTAAACCGGGGACGCAGACTGTGGCGGGGGGCGGGTTTAGTGTTCTGATGCAAATGATGCTTCTAAACTCCCGGAATGACAGGCTCCGCACTGGTGGACTGGTTATTTCAATGGAGAACATGAAAAACACCTCCCAGACTGACCAGGGTAACCAGTGACTGCACTGTGTATGTGTCCTGATGCTGGACCTGACACCGCCTCTGTACCCTGCTAAAGGTCACTGTCCTGTCCAATTACCAAGCCCCTTCCCCCCCTCCAGACAGACTCTCCCTCAAAAGAACCTGACTGAAACAGTAATGGAGAGAAACAAACATTTTATTGCGAACCAGACATGAAACGTGGGGGGTGAAACTTGGACGGGGGCTTGTGTGAGGTGGGTAGGAAAGGACTTATGAAATTTTGGGGAATGTCAGCCTTCTACTGCTAGAGCAGTCTGCAGGGGTTGATTGAAAGTTTTAACGGCCCTTGCCGCCCCTCCTTCTTTGGACTTTGGGTGAGGGTGGTGTGGGACTTGGTGGCGGGTGAGGGCGGTTACAGATAGACTGCAGCGGGGCTCTGTCCTCCTGCCTCCGCTCTTGCAGAACATCCACAAGGCGCCGGAGCGTGTCCGTTTGCTCCCTCATTAGTCCAAGCAGCTTTTCAGTAGCCTGTTGGTCCTCCTGACGCCACCTCTCCTCCCGTTCCATGACTGCTCGGTGCATTTGTGACAAGTTCTCCCTCCACTGTGTCTGCTGGGCTGCCTGGGCTCGGGAGCATCCCATTAGTTCTGAGAACATGTCTTCACGCGTCTTCTTCTTCCTCCGCCTAATCTGCGCTAGCCTCTGGGAGTGTGCTGACAGGCTGGGTTGGGAGACAGTCGCAGATGTGTCTGTGTGAATTTTAAAAAGGGAGTGAATTCCTGAGACAGATAAATGAAATTGTATACAAAGAACCTAGTCTTTCTCTGTGAACAAGACCATGCACTGAACCTCTCACATGCGCACTCAGGACAAGGTCGAATTTTCGGCCGTCGCCTTCAGTGCCTGTGGACTTGCGGAGGTCTTGGAGTGTTCAGAGAACTGTGGCTGGAGACCTGAACTTCTGGAGCGGGCAATAATGGTAAGCCACAGACTTGTGGCTGCTTAAAACTCCAGCAGTAGCACTGGCCTCCTTTCACATTGAAAGCAATGCCAGTCTCTGCTGCCAGCAATCAGGACAGCATCAACTCTGCCCCTGTCCCACCCCCTCGCGGCTGTCCCAGGGAAAGATCCCTGAATGCTGCCCCTCTCCCTCCACCGCGTGGCTGTAAAGCAGTCCCAATACTAACATTCCCCTCCCTAATTCAAAGCAGGGCGTCATGAGCGACATCACCCTCCTGAGGATCCCGGACACCCAGAGAGAACGCATGCTGCGGGAAAGCATGCAGAAACCGGGGCCGTATGCCGCCATGCTATGTCGTGCGATGATCCCGGAGTACTTGATTGTGGCGTGGAGGGGACATGTCTGCTACCACGGAGGGCCCACTAAGATCGCCCTACCCCGGAACCTGATCAACAGGCTTGAGCTCTACCTCCACGAGACCTACGAGGAGTTCTCCTACGAGGATTTCTCGTCGATCCCCGGCCACATTGACCGGATTTTCGCGTAGGTGCACTGGGACTTTGGAGTGGAGCGTCTTGGGCCTGGGAATCATGTAGTAACGGACATTGTGAAATTTTTTTAAAATACTTGGGACTAAATTGAGAAGAGCCTAAGACAGAGAAATCATGGAAACCCATTTGTTACCTTTGTAAATATTCCTGTTTTGTACCTGATTATTTTTTTACTAGTTTACAGCACTTTTATAAATATACATTGTTAATAGTATAAATATTACCGTTCTGTTTTAAATAAATGTTTACATGTTTACAGCACTTACTGCTTGATCCTTCCCCTGATTCTGTGTCCGGGGTAAGGGATGGGGACGGTTGGTAGGGGATCTCGGTAAGGGTGATGAAGAGCTCCTGGCTGTCGGGGAAATCAGCGGTGCCAGCGCTGTCGACTGCCTCGTCCTCCTCATCTCCTTCTTCATCTTCCCCGTCCGCTGCCATGTCCGACGAGGAACCGGCCGCGGACATGATCCCATCCTCGGAGTCCACGGTCAGGGGTGGGGTAGTGGTGGCGGCCGCACCCAGGATGGAATGCAGTGCCTCGTAGAAACGGGATGTGTGGGGCTGGGATCCGGAGCGTCCGTTAGCCTCTTTGGTTTTTTGGTAGCCTTGTCTCAGCTCCTTGATTTTCACGCGGCACTGCGTTGCATCCCGGCTGTAGCCTCTCTCTGCCATGGCTTTGGAGATCTTCTCGTAGATCTTAGCATTCCTTCTTTTGGAGCGCAGCTCTGAAAGCACGGACTCATCGCCCCACACTGCGATGAGATCCAAGACTTCCCGATCAGTCCATGCTGGGGCCCTCTTTCTATTAGATTGCACGGCCATCTCTGCTGGAGAGCTCTGCATAGTTGCCACTGCTGCTGAGCTCCCCTCGATGTCCAAAGAGGAACTGAGATTCAAACTGCCCAGACAGGAAAATGAAAATGAATTCAAATTTTCCCGGGGGTGTGGCTGGTCAGAGCATCCGAGCTCGGACTGCTGTCCAGAGCGTCAACAGAGTGGTGCACTGTGGGATAGCTCCCGGAGCTATTACCGTCGATTTCCATCCACACCTAGCCTAATTCGATATGGCCATGTCGAATTTAGTGCTAATCCTCTCGTTGGGGAGGATTACAGAAATCGATTTAAAGAGAGCTTTATGTCGAACTAAATGGCTTCCTGGTGTGGACGGGTGCAGGGTTAATTCGATATAACGGCGCTAAAGTCGACATAAAAGCCTAGTGTAGACCAGGCCTAAAACCACAAAAATCCTTGATAGCATCATGATGTTTCCAATTTTCTGATTTTTCAGTTTTTGCAGAGAATGTTGAAGAAATTACAAAATACATTTTATTTTTGGAAAAATTCAAACACATCTTCTCCTTCCCCCCCATCATCTGGTGGTATATAAAATGTATAATGATGGGCCACAGCCACCACAAGAGTGAATCAGCCTATTTCCATTATTTTTTTTTCAAGATGAAGCAAAACTAAATTCAATGGACCTACACTGC
>NW_020693718.1:0-7420 GCF_002925995.2 Terrapene triunguis
TAAATAAGCAACTCAAATATGAACTGCAGAAATACTAACTATGGTCTGTAATTTATCACTTAAATCAGCCTCTGTACCATGTAATGCTGATCATTAAAAAGGTTCCACAGGTGATCCCGACAATAACCGCTGGTAAGCCTGACTTCAGTACCAGGCAAATTGGTTGAAACCGTAGTAAAGAACAGACTTATCAGACACGAGGAACACAGTTTTTACAGTGGAGAGAGGTAAATAGCGGGGTCCCCCACAGATCTGTGTTGGGACTGGTGCAGTTCAACATATCCATAAATGATCTTGAGAAGTGGGTAAACAGTGAGATGACAGTTTGCAAATGATTCAGAATTATTCAAGATAGTTAGGTCCAAAGCTGACTGTGAAGAGTTACAAAGGAATCTCACAAAATTGGCTGACTGGGAAAGAAAATGGCAGATGAAATTCAATGTTTATAAATGCAAAATAAACATAATCCCAACTATACATACAAAAGGATGGGGTCTAAATTTGCTGTTAACACTTGAGAAAGAGATCTTGGAGTTGTGGTGGATAGTTCTCTGAAAACATCTGCTTAATGTGCAGCCGCAGTCAAAAAAACCCATTATGAGAGGGATAAATAATAAGACACAAAATATCATAGCAACACTATATAAATCCATGGTATGCCCATATCTTGACTACTGTGTGCGGTTCCGGTTGCCTCATCTCAAGAAAGATATATTAGAAATGGAAAAAGTACAGAGAAGGGCAACAAAAATGATTAGGTGTATGAGGAGAGATTAAAAAGACTGGGACTTTTCAGCTTGGAAAAGGGATGACTGAGGGGGATATGACAGAGGTCTATAAAATCATCAATGGTGTGGAGAAAGTGAATAAGGAAGTGATATTTACTCCTTCACATAGCACAAGAACCAAGGTTGCTCAATTAAATTAATAGGCGATAGGTTTAAAACAAACATAAGGAAGTACTGCTTCACACAATGCATATCAACTTGTGGAACTCATTGCCAGCAGATGTTGTGAAGGCTAAAACTGGGTTAAAAGATTAGATATGTTCATGCAGGATAGTTCCATCAATGGCTATTAGCTAATATGGTCAGGGACTCAACACCACGTTGCAGGTGTCCCTAAATCTGTGACTGCCAGAAGGTGGGCCTTTATGACAAGGGATGGAACACTTTATAAATTGTCCTATCTGTTAATTCCCTCTGAAGGATCTGGCACTGGCCACTTTTGGAAGACAGGATACAGGGCTAGATGGACCATTGGTCTGATCCAGTATGGTCTTTCTTATGTTTTTATGAAGTTACCACCATGTAGTACCATCTCAAATCCAGAGATAAGCCAGGGCTCTCTTTCTGTCATTGTTGATATACTGGAGAGCATTATTGAATCTTGGGAAAAAACTTGATACCTGACCACCTCTCCCTACGGACATTGTGTTGGCTCCCTAAATATTGCCATGAGACTTGGGTATTGCTCCCTTATATTGTGCAGGGAGTACGTTTGTCACTCAAGAAATCCATCTCAGTGCGGAGAGTTCCATCTTTCTGAAGGGTTCATCTGAGAGAAAATGAGAATCCTAGTTCAGGGGAAAAAAAGAACATCTTGGCTATAGTTCCCATCAATAAAGCATTGGCATCCTAGTGTCCTAGGTCTAGATTTGACCCCCTCCCCTGCCTGCAGTGTTCCATAATGCCTCTCAGAGTAGGGGGGCTCGGGAGATGATATTCCTGAAGTGGAGTTTTCCATACAACAGCTCTCTGTATTTAGTCACCCAAGGTACTTGAACTGACAATGGACAAAAGGAGACTGGTCCTAAACTCCTACATGAACTTTTCCCCTAGTATTGACATATTAATGTATTTAACCTCAATGTAGCTGGCTGAATTTGACCCTAGGGTGGACCTCAACTGCTAAATCTAGGTTAAAAAGTGTTAATATTAGGGAAAAGTTTGGGGTGGGTTAGCAGTGCATTAGCTAACCCTGACCTAACCTCAGCTGCTTTTCCTAACCTAAACGAATTCTATTTGGGATGCTTAATTGCTAAAATTAAGTGAGGCTATTTCCTTTCTGAAAATAAAAATCAAGGAAATTAAATAAACCTACACTAATGCAGTTTTTAGGTTGTGAATTTAAATGTGTGGTCAGGAAATGAACAAGTTGTTTTTCTTTGGTAAACCACTATTGTGATGATCTGTAAGAGAATTATTCATGTTACTATGAGAATCTTAACTTAATTTTCTGATACTATTCGAATTCCAAGTCAAGCTGCTATCAATCTAAAATGGCATGATTATAGATTGTGGTTTTTGCGAAAATTTTATTTTAGAATTATTTAACTGTAATAACTTGAACTTTTACAGCAGCTATATCTGAGGTCCCTAAAACACCATAGAAAACTGAACATTTTACAAAT
Source organism: Terrapene triunguis (assembly GCF_002925995.2). Lineage (NCBI taxonomy): Eukaryota > Metazoa > Chordata > Testudines > Emydidae > Terrapene > Terrapene triunguis. Next base: position 2,414 of record NW_020693718.1, read on the forward strand.
CTAATTTATTTTTCACCTTTACTGCTGACTATTTACTTTTTGCATTTCAGTCATTTTGGATTAAATTAAACTAATATTAGTTTGTGTTTATATAGCCTTCATTGTGAGGATGTTGAAGTGGTTTAGAAATATTAATACATTAAGCCTCTCAACATCTTTTATGAGTTAGAGTAAGTATTCTCGTCCTCATAGTACCAGTGAGGAACTTGAGGTTAAGTAACTTGACTGATGTCACGCAGGAAGTATTTGGGAATGCCGGGATTACAGACGCCCTATATTTTAACCAAAACCCACCTTCCTTGGTGAAATTTCAAATATTTGCCTTAGTATCACCTTCTGGCTCACATGGACATAAAAATGTTGCCACGTTTGTGTTGCAAACACAGCAAAATATTATTTAGGCACTCAGTCAACTTGAAAACCAAATTTTTGTATGAAAAAAGTTGTATCTGCTGATAACGTCAGCAGCACCTAACGTGACTGACAAAAGTTAGCAAAAATTATGTTCCTTTTTTGTCAGTTTGTCTACGCCAGAGGTGGGCAAACTATGGCCCGCGGGCCACATCCGGCCCACAGGACCCTCCTGCCCGTCCCCTAAGCTCCTGGCCCGGAGGCTAGCCCCTGGCCCCTCCCCTGCTGTTCCCCCTCCCCCGCAGCCTCAGCGCGCTGTGCCACTGGCGCAATGCTCTGGGCAGCTGGGCAGCACAGCTGCAGAGCCACAGTCAGACCAGGTGCTCTGTGCTGCGTGGTAATGTGGCTGGCTCCAGCCGGGCGGCGCGGCGCGGCTGTAGTGCCGCCAGCCACTGGTGCTCTAGGCAGCGTGGTAAGGGGGCAGGGAGCAGGTGGGGTTGGATAGAGGGCAGGGGAGTTCGGGGTGGTGATCAGGGGGCGGGGGTGTGGATAGGGGTCGGGGCGGTCAGAGGGTGGGGAATGGGGGGGTTGAATGGGTGCAGGGGTCCCGGGGGGCAGTCAGGAAGGAAGGGGGTTGATGGGGCAGCGGGGGGCAGTCGGGGAAAGGGTTCCGGGGGCAGTCAGGGGACAGGGAGCGTGGGGGTGTATGGATGGGGCAGTCAGGGGACAGGGAGCGTGGGGGTGTGTGGATGGGGCAGGGGTCCCGGGGGGGGGGCCATCAGAGAATAGGGGGCATTGGATGGGGCAGGAGTCGGGGTGAGAAGCGGGGGGGAGGTATAGGCGGGGGCTGGGCCACGCCTGCCTGTTTGGAGAGGCACAGCCTCCCCTAACCGGCCTTCCATACAATTTCCAAAACCTGATGCGGTTCTCAGGCCAAAAAGTTTGCCCGCCCCTGATCTATGCACTTAAACATGTTGTGTATAGTCAGTTAGTTTCTCCCTTAACATTAAGGTGGGAGGAAGAAAAACCTTGAACCTTTTTCCAGAAGAAGTTACTTTAAAAAAAAATAGGGCAAACTATCTTGCTTAATTAGGAAGTGGATTTTTTAAAAAATTAGTCCATTCAAGTTTACAACGTCCTTTTGAATCCAAATAAACTCCTTATATTAGCGTTAAAAATTATGAAATTATTACAGTTATGGTTTTGAAAAATAACAAAACTAAATTTTTAGCATGCATGGTTTAGCCTGATGGTTTCTCTTTAACTGTGGGACACTTGTGAACAAATAGAGATAAATTATTTATGTGCTGTTTTTTTCAGTTTTTCTTAGATACAATTACCTTCATAACCAGATAGCTGATGTAATAATTTTTTTCATGCCTACCAAGTATATTTTTTGTGTGTGGATAATCAATGTGGTAATTAATGTTCTTTCTTAAATGATGTAATTGGATATTCTATTAAATTATGGTTAAAGTTCTTGCAGTACACATTTCAGCTCAAGCTTGAAGTGTCAGTCACTAATAACTTATACATAGGAACATAGGCATTACATTCCAGATTAAACCACTGGTCCATGTAGTCCAGGATCCTGTCTCTGATAATGACCAATACCAGATGCTTTACTGCAAGATGCAAGAAATCCTGTAGTTAACAATTATGAAATAACCAATCTATGGGAAAGTTTTTTCCTACTTTCCATCAGTTATAGCTATCTATACTTGTATGGTCTCTGTCACCACAGTATCTCAGCACTTCCTAAATATTTTAAAATAGAAATAGCAATACCAGTTTTTTTTCTCAGCTTCTAGGAGAAATAGCTTAAGTGAATTATAAGAATTTGCTTTCTTGCTTGTTTGTGGGTAGATGGATGTGTTTTGCGTGAAGAAATCAAGTTAATGATTAATTCATGACCTAAAGAATATTAGTTTATATCCCTTACTAACATTTATTTTATTCTATCTACTGTAACTAATTCTCATTATCCATATAGATGTCTAATCCTTTTTGAATCCTGCTATGATCTTGAACTCAATGGTATATTGTAGCAGAGAGTTCCACAGATTGTTGTATTTTTTTTTTTTAAATCCTTTAACTAGTGTTTATTTTTTAATTGACTGTTCTCATTGTCTTGTGGGGTAAAACGGGGAGGGAAGTGCCTGGGGCTGGGAATTGGGGAAGACTAGTATGCATTGGTCTCAAAGGACTGCAGGATATGACTGGGTTGGAGTAGTTGGGTGGGTGGGAACATTGCACCAAAAAGTTCTTCAGCAGGACTGTCTGCTTCTCTATCAATTCCAGAAGCTTTTTCTGCATGTCCATATCTTTTTCCATGCTCTTTGTTGTCAATTCTCTGTCCTTTTCTCTTTTTGTAGGAAAACCTTTTCTCCAACCTTCTGTCTTCAAATCCATCTTTTGGGGTGCAGACATGAGCTCCCCAGACATTTCTTCTTTTTTTCTTCCCTGGACATTTGTCAGGCATTCAGAGGATAACACACCTGTCCATGGAGTCTGTGGCACTTCAGGTGTAGGAGCTGAGCAGCAGCATGGGTAGTCATTGTACTAATCATAGTCTCCCTGGCAGCAATGATGACATTTTGCTTCTTCCTGAGTTTTGGAATACCAAGCCCATAGTCTCTTTCTAATCTGGGGTGAGTGTGAAGTTGAGACGTTTTCCACCTTGGTTCTCCCTTTTACAGATAGAGCCCTGCAAATCTGTGGATATCTGCTTTATATCCGCAGACCATTTTTGCGGATTGGATGCGGATACAAATTTTGTATCTGCACAGGGATAGGGCCCCTGTACTGATCCTGGTTTGGTGGTGCACTGTGGCATTTGAGGGGGGAAGGAGAGGGCTGGTTAATAACTGAGTGTGCAGCTCTGTGGGTCACTGGTCGACTGGACTGGAGGGTTTGGAATCTGGGAGGGGGGTGGTGGTGGTGGGGACAAGTTAGTAATTGCATGTGCATCCTGTCTTTACTTTAAAGGATGTTACCTTTAGGCATGTTACCAAGATTTAGAGAAGGGTCTCGTTCAAAAGACTAATGGGCAAACCAGCAAGATGTGTAATGAAGTTGTCCATCAGGATGTTGTCTTCCCCTCCCTCCTGGAACCGGTTCAGGAGTGGAAGGGCAACACTACCTATATAGGTGGCCCCGAGTGGGCTACATTGCCTTTCAATGTTTGTGCCAAAATAGAGCGCTATCTTTAACTTAAATTCTATTCTATAATTTTTTGCTCAGCCAAAAATGCACTGCAAAATACAGACTTTTGCAGTACTTGTTCTGAATCCAGTGGGTAACAGTGATGAGAGTCTGATTAAAAATAGCTATGAATGCCTTGTAAACTCTGTGTTGGGAAAAACAATGAGGAGTCTTGTGGCACCTTAAAGACTAACAAATTTATTATACCTCATAAATTGATACGGTAGCTAAAGACTCAGGACATTGCTCAAACTAAAGCAAAGTACTTTTTTATATACAGTAAGAGAAAAAGCATTTTCCATTTCAGTAAACATGCCTGCATGCCAGTGTGTTTGATTTTTAACTCCTGTCGTGCTGCCAGTTTGAATGAGAGGGAAAGAGTGGAGTGGCAGTCAAGCAAGAGGGAGAGGAACATGGGGCGGGGGAGGTGCCAGATTTGCCAGTGGTTGGGGATTTGATATATCAGAGAAATAAACATGGTAGATCTTAAATTCTCCCTGGCATGGATGCCAATTTGAGCATGGGAGTGGGGTGGGTGGAATAACAGTTCACATGCTGTCAAGAATGAGGGCCTGCAGCTGTGCCTGTCCAATTGTCAGACAGCCAATGAGCTCTGCTGGAACACAGCAAAACCACCTGATTGGGTAAGGCTGTCAGGTGGCTTGCTATTAAGTCCAGCAGCTGCAGTTGATAGCAGCTGCTCAATGCATATGTCTATGGATTTTCTGCTTCCCTATGCTCACTTTACTCCAAGCCTTGCACCCAGCCTTGCTCAAGCTGAGACCCTGCCCTGCACCCAGACTTGCTTGTGTCTTGGGATCAGTCCTGCTTCTACCTTCCCTGACGCTAGGTAATCTGAATCTGACTCTAGGCTCTGACTCTGTCTTGACCCTTGGCTCTGGCATCTGGACTGACTACGGGTCTGATCCTTGGCCTTGGTTCAGAGTGTACCTCGACCCTTGGCTCTGGCATTTGGACTTTGACCACTAGGCATGACCACCCATGACCCAGTCTCCTGACACATCTCCCAAGATAATAGTGGCCATCAAATACTCAGAACAAAAGCTGTTTAACCCTCCGATACAGTTGTATTATAGCACATAATATTTATTGGAAGAGATGCTGTCCCCAACACTGTCCTGCTAAGTGTCTATGTGGGTTTTGGGAACCATATCTAATGCGGTCTCTGTCTTTGGGTCTGCATTGGGCTCTTGGTGAGGGGTGAAATCCTGGCTTTCCAAGGAAATTTCCTCCTTGTTGGAGGTCGGGTTACTCAGTCTCTTGGGTACCTTTGGTGCTGTCCACAAAATACCAGGGTTTAGGGTGGCCTCTTTTACAGAAATCCAGTCCAGCTTGTGATAGTAGGGGCAGGCACTGGGCGCATTACTGGAGGTCTTGTTGGTGGTTTTTTTTTTTTTTTTTTTTTTTTTTTTTTTTTTTTTTTTTTTTTTT
>NW_020693719.1:0-2125 GCF_002925995.2 Terrapene triunguis
AGTGGGTTACACAGCTATTTACTAGATGGCAGCAGGATATTGGGGCTCAGGAGTCTTGGGTTTTGCGTCTGTCTTGGGGAGGAGAGACAGGAGTCACAGCCAATCGCTGGGTGCCAGGACTCCCGGAGTCTATTTCTGGCTCTAGGAGGGGAGTGGGATCTAATGGATTATAGCGTCAGAGATTTCAAGGCCAGAAGGAACCACTGTGCTCAGCCAGTCTGCCCTCCTGCATAGCACAGCCAGAGATCTGTTAGACAGAGACCCTCAATCTTTATTTAAGAGCTCCGGGTGATGGAGAATCTGCCCTCCCCTTTGAGTCAGCTGTTCCTAGGGTTAAGTCCCCTCCCTGTGTATGTGGTTGATGTCTGTGCAGGTTGTCTGTGTGTGGGGGGGGTGACTGGTGTCTGTGCGGGGGGGGGTTGGCTGCTCTCTTTGCAGGGCTCTGTGTGTACACGTGAGGGGCGTGTGTGACTGGTGTCTGTGCAGGGGTGGGGGTGAGGGGGTGGCGTGTGACCGGTGTCTCCAGGGGGGTGTGTGTTTGGGGGTTGGGGAGGATCAGTTCTGGGTTAGGGTTCTGTCTGGTTCTGTTCAATATCTTCAGCGACTTAGGGTACGTCTACACTTACCGGAGGGTCCGGCGGCAGGCAATCCATGTTCTGGGATCGATTTATCTCGTCTGGTTTAGACGCGATAAATCGATCCCGGATCGATCCCGGAAGTGCTCGCTGTCGACGCCGGTACTCCAGCTCGGCGAGCGGAGTACGCGGCATCGACGGGGGAGCCTTCCTGCCGCGTCTGGACTCGCGGTAAGTTCGGACTAAGGTACTTCGAATTCAGCTACGTTATTAACGTAGCTGAATTTGCGTACCTTAGTCCGAAGTGGGGGGGTAGTGTGGACCAGGCCTTAGATGATGGCGTAGAGAGTACACTTACAAAGTTTGTGGACGATACCAAGCTGAGAGGGGTTGCAAGTGCTTTGGAAGATAGGATTAAAATTCAAAATGATCTGGAGAAATGGTCTAAAGTAAATAGGATGAAATTCAATACGAACAGATGCAAAGTACTCCGCTTAGGAAGGAACAATCAGTTGCACACAAACAAACTGGGAAATGACTGCCTAGGAAGGAGTACTGCGGAAAGGGAGTTGGGGGTCAGAGTGGATCCCAAGCTAAATATGAGTCAACAATGTAACACTGTTGCAAAAAAAGCTAACGTCATTCCGGGATGTATTAGCGGGAGTGTTGTAAGCAAGACTCAAGAAGTAATTCTTACACTCTACTCCACATTGATACAGGGCCGCCCAGAGGGGGGGAGGCAAGTGGGGCAATTTGCCCCAGACCCCACAGGGGCCCCGTGAGCCCTGGTCGAGAATCCCTTTCCTCACTCAGCGGAGCTCCAGTCTTTGGCGGCACTTCGGCAGAGGGTATTGTGGAACCCTTGGCAAAGCTTTAGAAGGATCAACAAAAATCTTAACTGGCTCAGCTGTCCGAATCTGTCCCACTTCATTTGCATGCCGAGACCAGAGATGAGGGGGAACTTGTGACAACAAATGCACAAGGTCAGAGCTAAGAGTTGTTGGTAATTTAGCTGGCTCCTCTATGTGGAGTGTAGCCAACACTAGATTAGTATTCTCATCAGGAACTTGTAAGAATACGCCATCTGGTGTGCAATAGATAGTACAGCCTAATTTACACAAAAGATCCCTTCCCAGGACACGTCTTCACTACCCACCAATCCGGCGGGTAGCAATCGGTCTATCGGGGATCGACTTACCGCATCTAGTGAAGACACGATAAAATCGATCCCTGATGGCTCTACCGTCGACTCCGGAAATCCACCGCGGCAAGAGGCGGTAGCGGAGTTGACGGCGGCGCGGCAGCAGTCGACTTGCCGCCGTCCTCACAGCCAGGTAAGTCGACCTAAAATACGCCACTTCAGCTACGCTATTCACGTAGCTGAAGTTGCGTATCTTAGGTCGACCCCCCGCTGTAGTGTAGACCTAACCCCAGCAAATTCACAGGAGAGGAGGGGCTGAGCAAAAATGCATGCTTGTTAGCAAGGGGCCCTAGTGAAACCGCAAGGGGTTTTGTGACAGGATGCAAAACAGGTTGATTTGAAATGCCAA
>NW_020693719.1:2135-34544 GCF_002925995.2 Terrapene triunguis
GCCCTTGTTTTGATAATTTTCTAACTGCAAGGCCAAAAGTTTTGTTTCAGTATTCTCTTTCTTCTGCTCTATGCAAGCTGTACAATGATTGGCGACTGTCACCAATTCAGAAAGGGGTTTAGTTTGCCAGCCAATACAGATAGTTCTTAACTGCTGCTGAATCTTTGGTAAGAGTCCCTGAACAAAAGCAGCCCCTACTGCCTCTCTGGCATTTTCAGCTGGCTGAGCAATTCCGGAATGTTGTTGAAAACCTTAGTCAGTCTATCTAGATAATCAGCAGGGGACTCTCCTTTATTCTGTTTACAGTGGGTAATCTTTGTCCAATCTGTCTTTTTAGGGCAGACCTCCGTAATAGAATTTAAGAAACGGTCCCTAGCCTCTCTTAAGTCACGCTCAATTCCAGTGTCGGCACCTGGCCAAGCTGCCTGTCTGGTAAGTGGTTGTCGAACTTCAGCTGGCATAATCATCCGTAAGAGCTGATTGTCTGCCCAAGATGGATTATAACACTGAACCACTGTCCGGAGCTCTTCTCTAAATTTTTCTGGCTCCTCCCTAACGTTAGGAAATTCCTTTACCAAGTTTCTCAGATCTCCTGGTGACCACAGGGCATGCACTGTAACCAACTGTCCTGCAGTCCCGGGCAGTTCTCTTAAAGGAGCCTGGAGTGTCTGTGCTAGGCTTCTAGTAAAGTAACGGGTACCCTCCTCAGAAGGACCAGAGTCGGGAGAGCTACTGGGAGGATCAGAATCATCCCTTTGTGGTGAAGAGGAGGGTTCTCTCACAGGAGAAGAACAAACAATTTGTGCAGCTGATACACGCGGTGGTGAAGCTGACACTACTGGGTGAGGCTCATTAGCAGGCACAGCCTGCGGAGGGGGAGGAGGCGGCACGGGCTGCTGCTGTGGAATGTTACTGAAAAAATCTACAATGTCCTCAGCAGTTTCCTCTTCACTGTCAGCCCTAACTAATTGGGGATAAAGAGGAGCAGAAGGAATTGCTCGAGCAGGAAGACAGCCGGATGCCTTACATTTAAGTTGTAAGTTGTGTACTTGGGTTTTTAATTTTTCCTGGGAGTCTTTTAGACTCCGCACCTGAGACTCGTAGAGTCTCTTTGTTGCTTCCTCCCACCAATAGACAAATTGCTCCCACTGCGTATCAGAGGCTTTTGGCGAAGCCAGGGTTTCTCTACGATATATAAGTTTATCTAAATCGAAGGTACCTTCTAGTGGGCACTGTTTAGATGGATTTGCACGTGTGTAAAGATTCCAATTATCTAAATACTTGCAGGTTGTCGGACCATAATGTACGTACATGAAATAAGCTGGGGTACCCTTAGGGGGTGAGAGGGAATCCTTAGACTGTCCCCCACCCATTTTCCAATCACACACACAGGGAGAAAGCCCTGTCCGCGCTAGCGGCTTATAAACTAAGGATCTCTCCCTACAGGGTACTCACACAGGAGAGGCTAACAAGGATGGCCACGACCCTCCTACACCTCCCTTCAGCAAAGAGCGTCGGCTAGTCTCAGAGAGACGGCGCCGCTTACTCTGTTGCATCCAGTGAGATGATCAGACTGTCAGTGGCTCACACAGAGAGGAAAAGGGGAGGGAAGATGGGTTCACACACTCCTAGACCCAGGTAGCCTCCTCGCCGGACGATGCCAGGCCAAGTTAGCCCACCATGGGTCGGATCTCCTAAAAGATCCTCTAGTTACTAGGCTTGCGTTAGAGTAGTTCTGGTCACGAACCAAAAGACTTCGCAGAGTACTCTAGGTGTCTTCCAGTAACTCTCAATTCACACTGGTGTATACACACACACACACACACACACACACACGCCTCTATTTCCAAGTACCATGATGCATCTACACTATGAGGCGGTAACAACCCCTCATGAGGCGCTAAAAACCCCTCAGCACCGGTGCATACCTATGCATCTCTCATATGCATATGGGAGCGGCCAAACTAACAGGTCCCCAGAACCACATACAACTACCTTATTGGGGGCGGCAATTCCCCAGAACCGCTCTGCATCTGACCTTGCTGCACAGTCAATAAGTTCGGATGGCGTGAGCCCAACAGGGACAGATGGCCCCACGGACAGTCCTCCTCCGACACCCCAATATAGATTTCAAAAGGTCTCTTACCTCTATTGTGGCGCCATGGGGTTCGAAGGGGAACGATCCGTAGCAGCTGCCAGTGCCTCTGCGGGCGTTGCCATCCCGGACAAGCCCCCAAATTGTCGGAGAATAACAGAGTTCTCACTTTTTGTTTGGGTACAGCAAGTCAGATACTTTATTTTCTCTAACAATTGCATAGAGGGAGAGAGCTAAACAGGTCTCCCTACAGGTAAACAATTACAGCAAACCTTTATACCTTTCATTACAGACAATAATAAGCAACAGCTGCATTTTGTTTATACATAGGCCATCATGATATCTAATTTTTCTCACTTGTTTTGACTCTAGTCTACATACAATATTTTCTACACATTATCTACACAAGGTCACAACAACTTCTCACACAGTTCTTTCCCACTCGCCTCACACATTCCTCGCTTCTACAAATCTCGCGTTATTAGGGTTACAGTTAGCCTGACTCTTGCTAACGAACTGTCATGCATTGCATCCCCTTCCTGTCAGTTCTTTCTCTGCTTCCACAACATGGAAAAGATCAGGACCCAAAAACTGGGGGCATAGAGTGTGGCGATCACTAATGGACATTTTGGGGTCATATCTCCAGATATGACGTTACAGAGTGCTGAGGGTTTGCACTTGAGTCAGCACTCTGGTCACTATTAGTACTAATTTGGTTCCTCACAGAAGGCCTAATTGGACAGAGGTGTACCTGATTACGAGGTCAGATTGGGGCTAGCGAGTCAAGGAATCAATCATTCCATTAACAGGGAAACTGTATAAAAGTTTGGGAGGAGCCCTTTGAGGGGAACAGAGAAAGAAACTTGGGTGACCAGATGTCCTGATATTTGGGGCTTTTTCTTATACAGGTGTCTATTACCCCCCACCCCCGTCCTGATTTTTCACACTTGCTGTCTGGTCACCCTAAGAAAAACAGAAAGACAAAAAGCTAGGAGAGCCTGACAAAGTGAGGTCTCTGAGTGGAAACACCTTACCCCCCACTTTTGGAGAAGAGTTTAGAAAGTTGAGATACAATATAAAGGTGCTATGTATTGGTAGGGGGATTAAATAGACTATATGTTGGTGCTTACAAGCAAGAAAGTCTCAACGCGGTCTGTGTTTGTGGAAGATGTGGGGGTGCAACACCCCTCTCTGTCACAGCTGGGGGCTCATCAGGGATTTCCCTGTTATCTATGCAAATGGAGAGCCTGTTGGAGAAGCCGGTGTAGAGGTTTGGCAGTCTGGGTGATAGAAGGAACACTGAAATGGGTGGTGAAGCAGCAAAGAGAAGTGTAGAACAGGGTTTCTCAACCTTTCTGTTTCTGAGCCTCCCCCCACCCTCAACATGCTACAAATACTCCATGGCCCAGTTCCAGGCCTCTGCCCTGCCAGGCATCAGAGTTTGGGGCTCCTGGCTCCAGTTTTTAACCTCATGGGGTGCAGGGGCTCGGGGCTTTAGTGCAGGTGCTGGGCCTCAGGGCTCCAGCCCGGCTGGGCTCAGAGCTTCAGCTTTCTGCCCTGAGCCCCAGCTAGTCTAATGCCAGCCCTGCTTGGCAGACCCCCTAAAACTGGCCCGGTTGAGAACTGCTGGTGTAGAAGACCCTACAGACCTTCCAACAATCCCACCATGCAGAAAAACAGCCTTTGCTTGCCTGGTAGGTTTAACAGCAAAAGAGCCTTCAGGAATTTATACGAGAGCAAGCCCAGGTCTGGCAACAACTCCTCCAAAGTTTGCTGAGTCCTGTGACAGGAAATGGAAACCAGGCACGGGAGATCAAACTCTGTAAAATGGGACCTGTGAACAACCCTGATGTGTTTTTGATTACTCTTAAAGGAGCAGTGGTGAGACCTCCTAGGGACAGAACAATGTGGGCCCCTAGTGAGTCCTGCACTTAGGACGGAAGAATCCCATGCACTGTTACAGACTAGGGACCGAATGGGTAGGCAGCAGTTCTGCAGAAAAGGACCTAGGGGTTACAGTGGACGAGAAGCTGGATATGAGTCAACAGTGCGCCCTTGTTGCCAAGAAGACTAACGGCATTTTGGGCTGTATAAGTAGGGGCATTGCCAGCAGATCGAGGGACGTGATCATTCCCCTCTATTCAACATTGGTGAGGCCTCATCTGGAGTACTGTGTCCAGTTTTGGGCCCCACACTACAAGAAAATTGGAAAGAGTCCAGCGGAGGGCAACAAAAATGATTAGGGGGCTGGAACACGACGACTTATGAGGAGAGGCTGAGGGAACTGGGATTGTTTAGTCTGCAGAAGAGAAGAATGAGGGGGGATTTGATAGCTGCTTTCAACTACCTGAAAGGGGGTTCCAAAGAAGATGGATCTATACTGTTCTCAGTGGTACCTGATGACAGAACAAGGAGTAATGGTCTCAAGTTGCAGTGGGGGAGGTTTAGGTTGGATCTTAGAAAAAACTTTTTCACTAGGAGGGTGGTGAAGCACTGGAATGGGTTATCTAGGGAGGTGGTGGAATCTCCTTCCTTAGATATTTTTAAGGTCAGGCTTGACAAAGCCCTGGCTGGGATGATTTAGTTGAGGATTGGTCCTGCTTTGAGCAGGGGGTTGGACTAGATGACCTCCTGAGGTCCCTTCCAACCCTGATATTCTATGATTCGACTGACACCCTATTTAACCGGGGAAGCATATATATGGCTCTGAGTGATTAGCGGGCAAGAGATTATGACATGATTAAGGCAGCCATGTTCTACTAGGTGGGGCCTGTCCACAGAAAAGTATTGCCAGAAATGTAGAGTTGAAAGATGGATTGAGGGATTATGTCTCTGTGCATTTGGACAGAAATTAAAAGATTGGGCCACTCACTGGTAAAGCCAGATACTCAAACTGTGGGGGAGATCATGGACTGCATGATTCTGGAAGTTTCTTCAGAGTCTCCCTGAGCATACCTGAGTATGGGTTACATGGCGCCAGCCAGTTAATCTGGACCCCACAGTTAAAGTTACAGAGGACTTTGCAGAGGTCGACATTCCCAGAGTGAGTCAGTGGTTTAAGGGACAGAGAAGGTGAGGATGGAGAAGTCCCCTGAGAGACAAGAGGGAGGAGAAAGAAAACAAAGGTCAAGAGTAAAGGTGACTTAAGATCATCCATTGGGGTCAAACAGTCACCAGAGCCCTTATCACCAGGATCTCAGGAGCAGGCATCCCTAGAACACTTTGGAGGTACTAAGCGCAGTCTGTGTTCATGGAAGAGGCCGGAGCACAGCATACCACCCCGTCACATATAGGTACCTAAAATGGGCCTGCACATGGGCCAACAGCATGAGCAGAATATACACTTGTATCTGCAGCGCCAGCAATCACCTAGCTAGGTACCCATCCATGTGAACAAATTCAAGTTTTGTGGACAAAACTTAGGCACCTATGCTTGAAAACCTGACTCACTGTGGCCACTACATAAGATCAGCCTTACTGGGTCAGTCCAATGGTCCATCTAGTCCAGTATACTGTCTTCCAACCGTGGTCAATGCCAGCTTCTTCAGAAGGAATGAACAGAACAGGGCAATCATGAAGTGATCCAATCCCTGTTGTCCAGTCTCAGCTTCTGGCAGTCAGAGGCCTAGGGACACCCAGAGCTTGGGGTTGCATCACTGACCATCTTGCCTAATAGCCATTGATGGACCTGTCCTCCATGAACTTATCTAATTCTTTTTTTAACCCAGTTATACTTTTGGCCTTCACAACATCCCTTGGCAATGAGTTCCACAGGTTGACCATGTGTTGTGTGAAGTAGTACTTCCTTATGTTTATTTTATACCTGCTGCCCATCTGTGAACAGAGTTTAGATCCTGGTTTCCTAGGAAAATTCAGAGACATTATAAAACCATGAAGTCTGTAATTTGAGCACCTTGTTGGCACAGAATAAAGAAACACAACAATAATAGAAACTAATAATGTTGTGAGATTGATGGGAAATGTACATTAATGGGCTACCAGAGCTGAAGTCAACTGATGACTCAGGAATCACTTAGTTTTAACTGGCGAGGGGCACAGAGTAGTGCTGAGGGGTCTGGTATGTACATTCTAGTTCACTAAAAGATTGCCATATGAGTCTCAAATAAAAGCCCATGTCACCAATATCATTGTGAAATGTACAGATGCTGTGTAAAGAGTCATGTATATGCATTGAAAATTACATTCTTATGATCTGTGTCTAGGGACTAGTCACCAGGAAAGGTGAAAAAATGGTTCTTTTTCAGGCAAGAAATGTTTATCCATCTGTTCGTTTACATGTAAATTAAGCATGTAGAGTTCACATTCAGTTCAGAAGGACTGTGAGAACTTCAAAGAAAGAAAAGGAACAGGAAGTAGACAGGGGTGGGGATCCAATTTTGGGGTAGATGAACAGTGATTTTGCTTCATGAAAGAGGGGTCGCTATCAGGCTTGGTTGAGAACTTTGGGTGAGAAACATCTTTAGACAGGAGGTTAACCTGTTGGTTAAGTTTAGTCTCTAGGAGCATGTTATGATTTCATTTTACATGTAACCATTTTTTGCTCGCATTCTTACTCACTATCACTGGAATCTCTGTTCTTTGATCATCTCTGTTCTTGTTTTCACTATAACTATATCTAAGTGCTGTGTGTTTTGCAGTATAGAGTATAAGTAAGGAAGTATAAAGTATAGAGTCTAAAGTATAAGTAATAAACTGGTGTGTACTGTTCCATTGGGAACAGGAGGCCTGGTAATTCTGTGGGTGTTCAGTGGATAAAGGTCTGGACACTATACAGAACGGTCAGAAAACTCGGGGGTTGGTGTGTGCCTATCACTAACCTGTACAAAGAGACTGAGGTCTGAGGAGGCCTGGATGGCAGTGTTTGTTTTGCCAGAGCCTGGTCGTTTCAGGGAACTGACCCACATCAGGCACAGACAAGACTTCCTCACTCTAAGGGCAGGCAATGGTAAGGTGCCTCGTAACCCTGGGAACTCCTGGGGAGTGTCACACAACTCTATTGGAATTCTCTTTGTTTCTCTCCCTTCCTTCTAATTACCGGCAAGGGTCGCCCTCAGTATGTTGTAGGTCTTTTCGGAATAGCATCCCGCTGCTTATCCTCGGCAAAGGCATCTCTTGTCCTAGGGTTTGGCTGACCTGCTGCAGGAGAACAGGAAACAACTCTGGGAGCAGCTCCTGCACAGCTTTGTTCGACTCCAGTGCTGACACCACCTCAGAGATGGCACATGTTGCCTGAAAGGAGAGCATGGTAAAAAATGAGAGCTCTTCCCAACACCATCACACCCTCTCTCCCCTTCTGAGATCTGCTGTACTGTACTAAATTCTCACTTCTGCCAGTAACTTGAATGACTGCGAGCAACTCGCTTAACTCGTGGCTCAGTTTCCCACATCTGTACAAATGTGGATGACCTACCAAGGCATGTTGTGAGTCCTAAGGAATATTTGCAAAGCACTGTGAGAAACCTGGTTCAAAGACTTGCTAATTGCCAGATGTTATTAAGTAAATCAGCCACGTACTCAAACTGCTGTATTTGTTCCACAGACAGCAGAACTGGACTCAGGGAAACAGTACATCAGAGGAGAAGTGCCCACACAGCAATATTATACCACACTTCTAGCTTTCCATCAGCAGGATTGTCACACGGCAGAGGAAAGCCTGAAAGACGTGTCTGTCATCTAACTTACTGAGAGAGGTTCAGCAGCTGCCCAATGCCTGTCGATTTCAGTCTCTGAAGTGATGCTGCCTTCTTGGCTTGTTGGAGTCTTTAGCTTGTCTATCAGGACCTTTAGGACTTGAGTGGCAAGCAAGGGGTCTCCCCCCAGAGATCTCCACAGCTCAGTGATGTCACTGCAATTTAACAGAAGTTACATGTGACCCCTGGACACTTTTGTGGCTCAGACTGAATACGTCATATTTAAGTAAAGACCAAATTTTCTCCATGCCTATGATGAGAAAGTTAGGAGTACTGTCCTCCTTTAACGCGCCTCGTGTTTAAATATTGAGTTTCCAGTTACAGAACTAGGTTAAGTGACCTAGTCTTACTGCAGCCTCACCATTAATACTAGACTTCAGAAGGACAGGACACAGAGCGCCAACCTCAGTTCCTGCTTTCCCTCTTCCCAGTAAATATGGAATCATGAGCATGTGGCTCCCAAAAATCTAGGGTTTGGAAGGCAAGTTGATGAAAGAAAAGCCATATTCCTACTAACTGGACATACAACTATCAGAACAAATATTCATGGCCATCCTATGTCCCCTTCACAAATGGTGTCCCTACCCTCTGTTTACAAGAAGCTGGGACTAGGCAACAGGGGATGGATCACTTGACAATTACCTGTTCTGTTCATGTGGCACTGGCCACTGTCAGAAGACAGAATACTGGGCTAGATGGACCTTTGGTCTGATCCAGTATGGCCGTTCTTATGGTCATAATTCCAGCATGATAACTGATAACTCAGTTAGGGATCTTTAAATGAAATGATGGATCTGCTTCCAGTCCAGTGTTAAGTCCCAAGGATAGCAACTCTATTCTAGCAGCCACACCCTCACTGATACCAAGCGGCGGTCTGATGATAATATTGGCCCTATTCTTTGTAATCAGCCAGGGATTTGGACTTGAAGCTGTCATGCTACCAGGAAACCAACAGCCACTGCTAATTTCCAGAGTGAGGTCAATTCAGGTGTCTAGGGAGGTAGATATTTCCAACAATACTCCAGTTATACCAGTAAAGATAGGTCTTTAGGATGTCAAAGCAGCTATTAATTAATGGAAACGGAATGAAACTTAATTTCTCTCCACACCCCACCTTAACATGCTCTTGGACCTTCCTGCAGAAAGACCCAGGCTATTAACCTTTAGGAATTATCCCAAACTGTCTGCTGCTTAAATGAAGCCCTACATCTCCCAGTAAAGCTGTGGGATCCATGTTTTACCAAGATGAATGCAATAGGTAGCGGTATATACCTGTCCATCGGCAGACGTTTTGTGAGGAGGCTGGAGATCACTGCCTCTAGGTGATGGTGACCTAGAATGGACACTGCCTCCACCAGGAACTGCCTCAAGCTGCCCTCCTGGATAGTAGGCATCTGGCTATATATTATATCCAGGATATCTGGCACCTGGAAGGAACAAAACCAGAAAGAAATGTCCCTTTTTCTTTCTCTCCATTCATTCTACAGAATCAAAACCTTTATTTAGCTATTTGCTGCTTTTTTAGAAATTCCTCACTTCAAGAAACAAATGTTCAAATATGTCTGCTTAAATTTAACCCACAAAAATTGACCGCACTTGGCTGTAAAAATTAACACTGACACACACATATACAACCAGGTAAATTAATGTTGTGGTGACCAGCTATGCATTAAATAAACCAGTTCGCATGCACAAAAGAAGGCTTTGCTTGCCCACATTTTGCAGGTGTGATTTAAGCAGCCAAATCTGACCATTTGCCTAGAAGAATGCGGAGTTCATAAACAACCACAAGCACAAAATATGCAAGTGCTTTAAACACAGTGTGCAAATGCCTGGGACTATGAACAGGTGACGACCTCTCATAGTCATTCCTAGCCCTTCACATATTCAAAACACTGGGCAAACATGGCAGTTCTGCTGTGAGGGTTCCCTGTCCTGAGGCCTTTCACCAGCCTTGTTAGAAGTTTTGTGGCGTGCTCCTTTCATCTAGCCCTAACGCACTGGGCTCCAGAATAAGGCATATAAATAGTGGATCCCAAAGACACTATAGTTTTCTCCCTCCCTCCTTCTATTCTTAAAGGGTGCGTCTACACAGCAAAAAAATCCCACAGCAGTGAGTTTCAGAGCTCAGGTCAACCTGGGCCTGTGGGGCTTGCACAGGGCCGGCACAACCCATTAGGTGACCTAGGTGGTCGCCTAGGGCACTGCAATTTGGGGGGCGGCGACCATGGCGGTATTTCTGTGGCGGGACCTTCCGCCGCCTCTGTGGGGGGGTGGCATTTCGGGGCAGGACCTTCCGCCGCCTAAAGCTGTCAGCGCTCCTGGGCTTGCACTATGGGGCTAAAAGTGTAGCTGTTCCTGCTCGGGCTGGAGCCCAGGCTCTGAAACCTGGCAAGAGGGTGGGTCTCAGAGCCCAGGCTCCAGACTGACTGGGAATGACCACAGTGCTATTTTTATCCAGGTAGGCCTCCTAAGAACTGGATGCCTCCAAGTGCCAGTCATTCTGTCTTGTTGTATTTTCCCCAGAGTCTGTTTTTTCAAGCCTTTCTTGGCTGAATACTGTGGCAACAAGCTAGACAAATAAATAACCAACCATCTTCCTTTTCCCTTGGATTATCTCTGTCTACTGCGATTGATTCTGCCATTGCCTATCTTAGGGTGGGAACAGAGATGGAATCGACTCTATGTCCGAGGGGGAGAAACAGCAAGATTTTTGTTCATTACACATGAGGGCAAAGATTTAAAAGCCTAGAGTTTAGGCAGAAAACCTCTCCAGTTTCCTGTTTTACCTTGTCCAGCGTGGCATCTCCACACTCCTTCAGGATGATCTTCATCCACAGTCCAGCTGCCATGGCACAGGTGGGGCTAGCAGACAGCATAACATCCAGTGTGGCCTTAATAAAGTCTGTGGCCTGTTCTGAAGGAAAGTACTCACTAACAACCTGGGAACAAATCAAAAACAGGAGAGACTGCAATGATGGTTGGCTCCAGCACTTTTAAAAATGGAGGCCTAATATCTCTATGGAAAAAGATATATGCATCAGCAAATTGTTAATTAGCCTCATGTCTAGCGAGCCATTTGGGATTACAATTCTCTCTATAGTCTAGATACTACATTTTTGTATTCTACACTAATGATATCAGGTTAGAGGCAAAGCCTCTCTCCCCGCAGCGCCCGCTTCAGGCATTGGCACAAGAACAAGCCAGTGGCCGAGTACCGGACGGGCCCATGCCTTGTCATCTACGTGCTGGGTGGGGTGTCCATGTCTGAGATGCGCTGCGCCTGCAAAGTGACCCGGGCCACCGAGGGCAAGTGGGAGGTGGTGATCGGTGAGTGGGGTGAGTCCTGGGGGGAGGGCGGCTGGAATGCCCAGGTCAGGGACAGTCGGGACCCCCTGGGAGGGGGAGACCCTAGAACTGCCTGCCTAGCACCCACAGGGCGCCCCTGCCACCCTCTGTCCTCCCGCACCTGGGGGCCTGGGAACAGATGCGCTTGCCCCAACTGCCCGCAGCCCCACATGGCCTGTATCTGGCCGCCTGATCTCCTGGCCCCTGGCTCCCCAGGGCTCTCCTTGCCCAGGGACCATGTGTGGGGGCCCAGTCAGACACCCCTAGTAACACCCATAGGGATATGGCTCACTCCCTGCACACACCCCTCTAAGACCCAAGGGTGAGGAATGCTGTCAGCGCGTGGATTCTTGCCTGGCCGTGCAGGGTACAGCGGCACGAGGGGTGCAGCGCCAGGCCACAGGGGGCAGGAGACAGCCCCTCCCCCCCCTGCACTAGAGCAGGGTCCAGCTGCAAGGATGAGGGAGATGGTGATGCCAGCCTCATGCCCGCCCCACTGTGCCCACCGCTGCCAACCACCTCTCTCTCCCCAGGTTCCAGTCACATCCTGACCCCCAAGCGCTTCCTGGATGATGTCCAAGCCCTCAACCATGAGGCCCCTGAGGAGGCCTAGAAGCAGCCCCCTCCCTGCAGAGACTCTGCCCCCCACAGCTCGCTGTCCCCAGTTCCACCTGCTCTTCTCAACAAGGCACCTTCACCCCTACTCCTGGCTGTGGTGTCGGTTCTTGGGGGAGGGACGGGAGAGGGGACGAGACCCCCAGGCTGCTTGGCTGTTAGGGCAGGGGGCAGGCCAGACTCCCTCCCTCTGGCACAGCATCTAGGGTTGTCGCCCTCTGTGCCCCGTGGCCACCGTACTCCCGATGGGATAGGGGGAGAGTCAGGCTCTGTTATCTACAGCCTCAGCCATTCCTATCTCCCCTGCCTGGGACCAAAAGCACAGCCCTTCCCCTTGCCTCTCCTGTCACCCCTCTGCCAGCGATGGGGGGCGCACAGAGGCTGCTACCAGCATCTGGCTTTGGGGGGGATGTGATCCAGCCACTGAGTCCCAAGCTGTGTCTGTCCAGTCTGCAAAGGGTTAAAGAGAACCCCCCTTCTGCCCCCATATCATTCCCCTTCACTGCCTTGGGGTGCTGGCCCAGCCCTGGCTCCCTGCACCCCTCCCACCACAGCCTGGCACCCTGGCCTCTCGGCCCTGTCCCCCAGTGGGGACCTCGGCTCCAGAAGCGGGGAGGGGTCCTAGGAGGACTTGCAGTCAGAGTGCCCAAGTAAGTGGGGGTGGAGCCAGGACTGCATAGGAGGCGTGTCCAGGGTTGGGCAGCAGCAGCAGGGCAGAGCCAGGCTGCATCTAGGGCCCCGCAGGACGGGTTTGCCGCCCCAATGGGCCTGGATCAAATGCCCCTGCCCAGTGGCAGACACCTCCCCAGTGCCTTTCCCTGAGTATCAGAGCCACCCTCTGGGCACCTGGAGCCCCAGCTCCAGCTGAGGCCGCCAGCTCCAGCCCCCTTGGGTCTGATCAAGCCCTGAGCCAAGCCTCACCCCCTGCATCCCACAGGCCCTAGAGGTCCCCTCCCTCTTGCCCGCCAGCCGGGCTGTGCTGGGGCAAGCGCTGGCAGAAGTGACTCCAGGTAAAGCAGTGACCTCATTTACCAGGAGTGACCTCCCAGGGTGGTAAAGAGGACTCTGTGTCTGTGTCCGTCCCCCAAACATTATCACACAGTCAGTGCTGGCCCTGCCCCCTGCTCCTGCCCTACTGGGCTTGATCCTGGGCCAATAAAGTGCGATGCCAAAGGCTGGCCGAGGCCTTTGCTGCTGTTCACAACTGTGATCCAGGACCTACACAGTTCCCCGTGTCCTGCTGCCCCAACTCCCTTGTTCTGCCTCTCTGGTCCGTGTGCCAGAGGGACCAGCAGGGAGCCCCAGGAGTCCCCCCCAAGCCAGCTATAGGGTCCCCATCAAGTGTGAGGTTGGGGCAGGCACTCAGCGAGCACCAGGGCCCAACCCCCAGGCTGGCCCCCACAGGGGGGAGGGATAGCTCAGTGGTTTGAGCATTGGCCTGCTAAACCCAGCGTTGTGAGTTCAATCCTTGAGGGGGCCACTTAGGGATCTGGGGCAAAATCAGCACTTGGTCCTGCTAGTGAGTGAAGGCAGGGGGCTGGACTCTATGACCTTTCAAGGTCCCTTCCAGTTCTAGGAGATAGGATGGGATATCTCCCACCCTGCCCCTCCCATAATCAGCGCTGGAACCCAGCCCCCTGCTTTCTAGCCCCTGCTCTAACCACTAGCCCCCACTTCTCACTCAGATCTGGGACAGAACACCTGCCTCCTTGCTCCCCCTCTAGGGCCTGGCCTTTGCCCCAACCCCCACCTCCTCCATCCTCCTGTGCCTAGAGCTGCCCCAGGGTCCTGCTACCCCGGCTGCTGCTGGCCCCCAGCTCTTGGGGCCCTGTTCCTGCGCTGGCACCTGCATTGTGTGAGCAGCTGCTGCAGGCTCATCCTGCCAGCCAGGCCAGGCCTCCCCTCTGGCACCCTCTAGCCTGTGCCAGCAGCTGGGGGGTGCAGTGGCTGTGCCTCCTCCACACCCCCGTTGGAGGGTGAAAGGAGACAAGGAGGGGCTGTGAGAGAGCCCCATTCTCCTACCCTTCCCACAGCCTGCTCCCCCGGCTCAGCTCAGAGACTCACCCTGCCTCTGTAGTCACTGGGCATGGGGGTTAGCGCCATCAGCAACCCCACCCCACCCACTGGAGGCAGTGAGAGACCAGTGCCAGGTCCCGGAGGGGTATGGGGGATCAGGGCCCAGACCAGGGGTGACTGTGGCGGGGGATCAGACCCATCACTCATGAGGGTTGGGGGTTGTCTAACTTCTCTCAATCTGCTCGCAGGCTGTGGCCCCTCCTGCTCCCTTGGTGCCCAGGGGGCACTCAGCCAGCCACACATGGTTGTGCACCCCACGAGGTGGGAGGGAGGCTTGTGAGCTGTGCTGTGCCAAGGACCTTACCCAGGTCCCGGGAGATTTTGGTGATGAACAGAGTCACTGAGTGGCTCTGGTTATCTGTGACCCCTCCCCCCGCCAGACCTGCAGTGTCCCAGCCAGGCCAGTGTGTGTGTGGGAGGGCAGCACTGCTATTGCAGGCAGTTGGGGAGGGCGGGGGCTGGGGGGCACTAACTTGGCCATGCAGCCGTGGGTTGGGGCCTGGGCTGAGCCAGGTTTGGCGCAGGGATGGCCTGGCTGGGCGCACCCTGTTTGTTATCATCTGGGCCTGGCCTAGGCCACGTTAGGCTAGCACCCCTTCAAGCCCAGTGCCCCTGGCTGGTTCACGGGAGGGGTGGGGAGGGCAGACAGATGCTTCCCAGCCCTGCTGGGGGCTGCTGTAGCTGGGAGACAGGCAGAGGAAGAAAAATGACATGAAACCTCAATAACAGGCACCCAGAGCGGGAGTGACTCACATGGATTTGGGGGCAGAGCCGGGCATGGAACCCAGGAGTCCTGCCTCCCAGCCTCTGAGCTAACCCCTAGACCCTACTCCCCTCCCAGAGCTCAGCACAGAACCCAGGAGTCCTGCCTTCCAGCCCCCCCGCTCTGCTCATCCTCCTCTCCCCTCATACCCCTGCTAATAATTGCACACGCAGCCTGCTGGGGAATGTGCCCCGGAACAGGTCAGTCCCTTCGAGCCCAGCAGGCCCTGTTTCTCCTGCCCCCTGGGCCAGCTCCTCTCTCCCTGCTGGGCAAATGAGCACTGCCAGCGCTGCGTGCCTGCTGTGGATGGGGTGGGAGACCCTGGCACCTCCGATCTGCTGCTCAGGCCCAGCCCAATCTGCTCAGCTACAGAGCTTTCCGTCCCTGATCCCCATGGGGAATTATCAGCCGAAATTAACAGCCATTTGGATAATTGCTGCGCGGCTGCCAGGCGGGTGGGCGGCGGAATGGGGGCATGGAATTAAAATGCTCCAGCAGAGACACCTGCCCAACTGTGGGCTCGCCAGCTTCCACCATGGCTGCCCTTACAGCTGGGCTGCCACCGGGGCTCCATGTGCACCCCGGGCCTGCACCTTGAGCAAGGGGAACCCCAGCCACACACTCTGTACCCCTCAGCCTGCCCCCAGAAGCATGAGGGGGGTGCAGGCCTGAGACAGCCGGCCATGGGCCTGGTTGGTGCCAGGCAGGAGGATGGGTCTGGCAGACAGGCCCAGCCTCCAGTCCCTCCCTGGGCAGAGGGCAGGATGCTGCCCCGGCTCTGCCATGCTCTGCCCCAGGCCCTGGTGAGGACAGCAGGAGAGGGTTGCACATGTCAGCTCAAGCTGTGGGACTGGGAGAGCTGATCACTGTGCTGGTCCCAGCCTTGGGGGCTGGTGGGAATGGGGTCCTGTGATGTTGCACTCTATAGGATTTTATAAAAATATGCTAATGAGTGAATATAATGTAACTGGAATATGTTTCATGCAAAAGGTCTCTTGTAAGGTATCATTACAAAGCTTATAAGCTACTGAGTGTGGCCATCCTATTTGTATATGTAACCCTTCTGCCCATCTGAGTTGGCAGCAACCAGGACCGGGTTCAGTATCTAGGGGTTCCGTTTCAATAACACAATGCAAAACCGCCTCAAGACTCCACCCAGTGACCTAGGACAATTACATACCACCCCCCGGGCGCTTCTAAGAGGCAATACTTCCCCTCTCGCAAGCACGGAGTCTGAGTGTAGCAGAAAATGTTTAATAACATGAAGTAAACATCATCAGCATTAAATTGGGAAAACACCACAAACAGGATTCATAACACAAACCATGAGCAAAAGACCCACCCCCAAAGTCCCAAAAGTCCAACACCCCAAAAGTCCAGCAACCCAAAAATCACCCCAAAAGTCCAACAACCCAAAAGTCTCTGTCCCTGGTCAGTGCAGGCCCAGAGTTCAAAAGTTTAGTCTTCCCCCCGCCCCTCCCCCAGCCTGGGTGGAAATGGAGGGGGGGGAAGGGGCACGCAGGGTATTAAGGGGCACCTTACGTGGTCTGAGGCCAACTGCCCCGCCTCTCCATGGGGTTCTGCTACAGCCTTCATCACGAGCTGCTCCACTCCACCAGCCACTCCGCTCCTCCAGCCGTCCTGTGAGCCGCTCCATCCGTCCCATGGGCCATACTAACCATCCCACAAACTGCTTTGCTCTGCCAGCTGCTTAGCAATAAATCTTCAGGCTCCCCCACTAGTTAACACAGCACTCAGTAATCTCAGCTCTTAGTGATTTTAGCTTGTAGCAGGGGAGCCCTAGTGCTGGTTCACCATGGGCCCAAAGTGAATTCAGCATAGCAGCCTGTAACTAGACTCTTAATAGACTCAAAATCAGCTCTGCTAGTTAACAGTGGAGAAAGAAGATAGTACAGTTGGTGTTTCAGACCCATACCATCAACTATAAATACCTGTCTACAGCCTTTCTCAATTCACTGGGTTTTTGAAACCCATGCCCCTTGTCTAGCAAGTGCTACTTAGTTAATGGTGAGTCCCTCTGTCATACAACAGTTCCACTGGCCTTGATTCACATAATCAGGGTAACAACACTTTATTCTTCCTGCCCCAATAACAGAGAAACTGGGGATCCCACACCAGCCAAAGTGACCACTTTCGGTTGCTGTGGGCTCATGCTAGGCGGGTGGGTGTGCCTATGCAAACAAGATCAGCCCCTGAAGTTCTTTTCCACACTCGCCATAATTCACCACCAGATGTCAGCGTAGAGCTCATCCTGACTCTGCTTACATATAAATGTACCACTCTTGTATCTGAAACTAGAAATATGAAATATAACTCTGAGGGCCTATTGTAATTATGCAAAGTGTGGGCCATTAATGGTTATTTGGAATCTTGATGGCTCCCATCAACCAAGACAATTGACTGTGGATGGCTCTGTTTGCAGGTGAGCCTTCCTGTGAGTCAGGCTGGGAGGAATGAAGGCTTGGGGTCTTACAGTGACATGTGATCATGTGACCTGAACTGGAATCCATCTTTAACCTAGTGCTTTTCCATTGAGAAGGGGGGGGGGAACCCAGAGGGACAAAGGATTCTTGCCTTATGCAAAAGATATATAAATGGGTGGAACAGAACAAAGGAGGGCCAGCATGAAGAATCCCCTAACTACCACCTGAGCTGGAACAAGAGCTGTACCAGGGGAAAGAATTGTGCCCAGGCCTGGAAGGTGTCCAGTCTGAGGAAAAAACTTACTGAAGCATCGCTAAGGGTGAGATTATCTGTATTCAGTTTGGTTAGACATAAGATTTGCGTGTTTTATTTTATTTTGCTTGGTAATTCACTTTGTTCTGTCTGTTACTACTTGAAACCACTTAAATCCTACTTTCTGTATTTAATCAAATCAATTTTTACTTATTAATTAACTCAGAGTATGTGTTAATACCTGGGTGGGCAAACAGCTGTGCATATCTCTCTATCAGTGTTATAGAGGGTGAACAATTTATGAGTTTACCCTATTCAAGTGACATCATCATAGGACCTAATCACATCAGCCACACCATCAGGGGCTCGTTCACCTGCACATCTACCAATGTGATATATGCCATCATGTGCTAGCAATGCCCCTCTGCCATGTACATTGGCCAAACCGGACAGTCTCTACGCAAAAGAATTAATGGACACAAATCTGACATCAGGAATCATAATACTCAAAAACCAGTGGGAGAACACTTTAACCTGTCTGGTCATTCAATGACAGACCTGTGGGTGGCTATTTTACAATAGAAAAGCTTCAAAAACAGACTCCAATGAGAGACTGCTGAGCTGGAATTGATATGCAAATTAGATACAATCAACTTAGGCTTGAATAAGGACTGGGAATGGCTGAGCCATTACAAACATTGAATCTATCTCCCCTTGTAAGTATTCTCACACTTCTTATCAAACTGTCTGTACTGGGCTATCTTGATTATCACTTCAAAAGTTTTTTTCTCTTACTTAATTGGCCTTTCAGAGTTGGTAAGACAACTCCCACCTGTTCATGCTCTCTGTATGTGTGTGTATATATCTCCTCAATATATGTTCCATTCTATGCATCCGAAGAAGTGGGCTGTAGCCAATGAAAGCTTATGCTCTAATAAATTTGTTAGTCTCTAAGGTGCCACAAGTACTCCTGTTCTTTTTGTATAAGCTTTATACAGGTAAAACAGATTTATTTGCATTTAGACCCCATTGGGAGTTGGGCATCTAAGTGTTAAAGACAAGAACACCTCTGTTAGCTGCTTTCAGGTAAGCCTGCAGCTGTTAGGGGACATGATTCAGACCTGGGTCTGGGTTTGCAGCAGGCTAGTGAGGCTGGCTCAAACCAGGCAGGGCACTGAGGTCCTAAGCTGACGGGGCAAGAAAGCAGGGGCAGAAGTAGTCTTGGCACATCAGTTGGCAGCTCCCAAGGGGGGGGGGGGTTCTGTGATCCAACCAGTCACAAGTGCCAAGATACCCCTTCCTCCCAGTGCCAGCTGTGCTAGGGCCCCCAAGGCCTTCAGGCCTGGATTGGGTGGATCATGACTCAGCCTTGAGCTTCCACCCAGACAGCCAAGTCAAATATGATGAGGATTACTGAAAATCTAGTTCATTATATAAAAAGTTTTACCAATCCCAAAGGATCGGACACATTACCCACAAAGTTAATGAATATTTCAGATCTTACTCAAATCCATGCTAACAGCCAATTCTTATGAACTAAACTAAAATGTATTAAAAAAGAAAAGAGAAAGTATTGAGTAGAGATCATTATACATACAGATATGAATAGAGTTCTTAGATCAGTTTCATAGTAGAGATGGTGAGCTTTAGAGTTGCAAAAAGTACTTTCAGAATTAATCCATAGGTTACAGTCCAGTGTCCAATATCAGAGTGATTCAGATGGGACTGGAGACCTTAGAATTGTGACTCAAACTTCCCCTGATGAAGCTTAAGCGGATCTGAGATGAGAGGATCAGGGCCCTAGAGTTCTTTTTATAGTTTTCTAGCAGTGCAGCGTGTAGTCCAGCAGGCATAACTGGACACTGCAAAACAGAGGTTCCTAGGTTTGTGTCTGGGACCAGAGATATTGGCTAGTGTCATTCGGTTGCACAGTCCAAGGAACAGTTACATGCCAGAGGCTGTACGTGAACAGACCCAGGAGTGGGGGTTCTCACAGCAGAGCAGGGTAAGGCTGGCTCCCAGAGTCGAGGATTGGAGTGACCTAGCAGGTCATCGGTCCAGATAACACCAGAGGGGAACATCACAGTATGATAAACATCATGCTGGTAGGCAGCTGAGATCACAGCCCATCTCTGAAGCTTAGCTGCCTGTAGCAGTGAACACCTGCCTTTGGACCTAGGGTTTATGATCAGTGATGAGGGCAAACGTGTCTAAACAGGCCCTCATGGAGTTTAATTCCCCCCCCCCCCCCCAAATGGTGCTGAAAGCCTCTTTTTCTATTTTTGAATAGTTTCTCTCAGCCTTTGAGAACGTTCTGGAGTGAATGCTCTGGGATTTTCACTCCCATCTTTACCAGTGTGTGCAGCGACAGCCTCAGCACCTACAGGAGAGGCCTCACTCACAGACCAGCGCGAGGCGGATCACGGACTGAAATGTTCCAGGAGCCTGGAACTACTCCGCTTCTTTTTTGTGACCTCAAAACCCTTGTTTTCCTTTTCCGTCCAAAACGGCTTCATATTTTTCCATAACAGCACGGACATTGGACTGCTTAATGTGGCTACATTTGGAAGTAGCCTTCCACAGTAGTTTAACGTGGCCAGAAACAATCTAAGCTCCAAGACATTCTGTGCTACTGGTGCAGTCTCAGTGGCTTCTCTTTTAACGGGTTTACCCTTCTCCACCTCTACAATGCTCCAAGTGAGTAACCTGATTTTGAAACATGTACACTTATCTTTGCAAAACTATAACATTAGAGTTAACAATCTCTGTAGAACCTCCTCTAGCCTTTCTAAAAGTCCATAACAGACCTCACCATTCACCCCCTGCAGCGCCTGACCATTACTCTTTGATACACAGCAGGTACACTCCCCGCAAGGGGGTCATAAGATCATCATTCACACCCAATAGCCCCTTATGTGGCTTCACTGTCAGATATTTTTTACTCTGGTTCCAGCACCCCCTGCTGGTAGGCTTGAGACAAGTCTAGTTTGGGAAACATCACTCCTGCTGCCAGTTCTGCAAATAAATCTTGTCATTTAGCAATTGGATATTGGTCCACTTTCAGCCCGGGGTTTATGGTGATGTTATAGTCCCCACAAATTCTTCTGCTGCCATCGCTCTTTGGGGTACACACAACTGGGGCAGCCCATTCAGTGAACTTGAACTTACACCATTTTGCAATTCCTCCATTTGGTTTTCTTCTGTCTCTCGCAGAGCATATGGCACAGGTCTCTGTCACTAACCCACAGGACCGGTGCTATGAGCCCAGCTTTGCAACAGTCTCTGGGAGAACTCCTCCAGTGAGCCAGACCCCCTAGTGGCTTCACTCTTCCTCCAGGGAAAGCACATGGCTTCACCACCTCCTTAGGCTGGACCTCTGGGCCTTCAGTAGCCTGCTTTGCACCGTGTGCTCCACTCAGCAAGTCCAACTGAGGCAGATCCCGGAGGGGAACTTGTACGATCTCAGGGAGTAATGCTCCTCCTCCACCAGCATCTGCAGGGACACCCAGCCAGCGCTGTCACACGAAGAGTTATTAGTTGGCTGGAACACAGCAAAGGAAGTCCTTGGCTAGCACAGAGAAAAGGAAGTTACAGCAGAGTCCATCCTGGTCAACATTGAGCCCAAAGCTCTGTCTCTCTGATTGCTCTGTCCCAGTTCAGGTGTGTGCCCAGAAGCTCTCAGCAGCCAACACTTAATCACCCCCTGGCACCTCCCCAGTCCTTTGTTCTCCAGCTGGGCAAACACCGCTTGCTTCCTGCTGAGAGGTGGGCCATCCATGGTCACTGGTATCAAAGTCTCAGTGATTGGGTTTGCCATTGTCTTCTTGAGAACTCCATTGATATGGGACCCAAGCCCCAGACAGCTAGGAGCCATTCACACCAGAGTCTCTGAGCCTCTGCAGAAAGCAAACAAGCCTTTTTACCCCCTAGGGTAACCCTGCAGCTCATAGGGGAAACTGAGGCACACATAGGCTTCATAAAAGATATTACAGAAAATTCCCACTTTGTCACAGTCTAGCCTTCAGGAGTTTAGAAATGGCCTTGTCAGACCCAACCAGCCTTGCTACTGTGCCTTCTACCAATTCCATGTCTGTACTACATACAGCTTTGTAGTTTTCTTTCAGTTCCCTCTCTCTGTCTGGCATGTGGTGCACCACACTCCAAGCCAGTCAAACGTTGGATACCCACTTTCTGCCCATCAGTGGGGGACCATTTCTTTCTGTTACAATTAACTCTAATGGGGAACAGCTACCTTTATGTATTGCAGTGATTGGGAGACTGCCTAATACTCCTGTCTGCCCATTATTGTAATTCTGTAAAAGCACCTCAGTGTCTTTCAATCATCCCCCGGGCGATTTGTAACCCCCTGAGTGACCACGGGCATTGCCTCTTGTGTATCTAGTTCCAGAGTCAATGTCACATCATTTCCCTTTGCATTAAGATAACGAGGGGGATGATATGACCAAGCCTGTGTCATTATCATCCTCACCCCCTGCGGAGGCCCTTCTTCCCAGCCCCCATGGGGCCAGGCTATTTTCAAATGGTGGTGCATTTTATTTTGTGGATTCAAAAAGTGCAATCTCCATGGCTCCCTCTAGTGGCAGTTTCTCATTATACACAACATTCAACATTTTCTCTCTTAATTCAGGTTTCAGAGTGGTAGTTGTGTTAGGGTATGTCTACACTACGAAATTAGGTCGAATTTATAGAAGCCGGTTTTATATAAATCGTTTTTATACAGTCGATTGTGTGTGTCCCCACATAAAATGCTCTAAGTGCATTAAGTCGGCGGACCGTGTCCACACTACCAAGTCTAGCGTCAACTTCTGGAGCGTTGCACTGTGGGTAGCTATCCCACAGTTCCCGCAGTCTCTGCCACCCATTGGAATTCTGGGTTGAGATCCCAATGCCTGATGATGCAAAAACAGTGTCGCAGGGGGTTCTGGGTACATGTCGTCAGGCCCCTCCCCCTCCGTCAGAGCAACAGCAGACAATCGATTCACGCCTTTTTACCTGGGTTACCTGTGCAGACAACGTACCACGGCAAGCATGGAGCCCTCTCAGCTCAGCTCACCGTCACCATATGTCATCTGGGTGCCGGCAGACGTGGAACTGCATTGCTACACAGCAGCAGCTAATTGCCTTTTGGCAGTAGACGGTGCAGTATGACTGGTAGCCATCATCGGCTATCTGGGTGCTGGCAGACGTGGGGCTGCATTGCTATACAGCAGCAGCTCCTTGCCTTTTGGCAGTAGATGGTGTATTACGATTGGTATGCATCATTGTCGTAATCCTCAGTGAGTTCGGTCAGAGACACCTGGGCAGGCATGTTTTGTCTCCTGGAGACTCAGTCCTGCCGGCAGTCCTATTGAACCATCTTGACGATGATGGCTAGCAATCGTAATGCAGCATCTTCTGCCAAGCACCCAGAAGATGCCGATGGCTATCAGTCATGCTGCACCGTCTGCTGCCAGCTTAAGATGTAAAAGATAGATGGACCAGACTTGTTCTGTATTCATTTGCTTCCCCCTCCCTCCGTGAAACCAACGGCCTGCTAAACCCAGAGTTCAATCTTTGCGGGGGGGGCATTCTGTGTGACAGTTGTTTGTGTTTCTCCCTGATGCACAGCCACCTTTGTTGATTTTAATTCCCTGTAAGCCATGTTGTCACTCGCCCCTCCCTCCCTCCCTCCGTCACACAATAGTTTTGCGCCTTTTTTCAGCCCAGACGCCATAGCACTGGGATCATGGAGCCTGCTCAGATCACCGTGGCAATTATGAGCACTAGGAACACCACGCGCATTGTCCTGGAGTATATGCAGAGCCATAACATGCCAAAGCAAAACCAGGCAAGGAGGCGATTGCAGTGCGGCGATGAGAGAGATGAAGAAATTGACATGGACATAGTCCTCTCACAAAGTACGGGCCCCAGCAATGTGTAAATCATGGTGTTACTGGGGCAGGTTGATGCCGTGGAACGCCGATTCTGGGCCCGGGAAACAAGCACAGACTGGTGGGACCGCATCGTGCTGCAGGTGTGGGACGATTCCCAGTGGCTGCGAAACTTTCGCATGCATAAGGGCACTTTCATGGAACTTTGTGACTTGCTTTCCCCTGCCCTGAAGCGCCAGAATACCAGGATGAGAGCAGCCCTCACAGTTGAGAAGCAAGTGGCGATAGCCCTGTGGAAGCTTGCAACGTCAGACAGCTACCGGTCAGTCGGGAATCAATTTGGAGTGGGCAAATCTACTGTGGGGGCTGCTGTGATCCAAGTAGCCAATGCAATCAAAGACCTGCTGATATCAAGGGTAGTGACTCTGGGAAATGTGGAGGTCATAGTGGATGGCTTTGCTGCAATGGGATTCCCTAACTGTGGTGGGGCGATAGACAGAACCCATATCCCTATCTTGTCACCGGAGCACCAAGCCACCGAGTACATAAACCAAAAAGGGTACTTTTTAATGCTGCTGCAAGCCCTGGTGGATCACAAGGGACGTTTCACTAACATCAATGTGGGATGGCCAGGAAAGGTACATGATGCTCGCGTCTTCAGGAACTCTGATCTGTTTTGAAAGCTGGAGGAAGGGACTTTCTTCCCGGACCAGAAAATAACCGTTGGGGATGTTGAAATGCCTATCGTGATCCTTGGGGACCCAGCCTACCCTTTAATGAAGCCGTACACAGGCAGCCGGGACAGTAGTCAGGACCTGTTCAACTATAGGCTGAGCAAGTGCAGAATGGTGGTAGAATCTGCATTTGGACGTTTAAAAGTGCGCTGGCGCAGTTTACTGACTCGGATAAACCTCAGCGCAACCAATATTCCAATTGTTATTGCTGCTTGCTGTGCACTCCACAATATCTGTGAGAGTAAGGGGGAGACATTTATGGTGGGGTGGGAGGTTGAGGTAAATTGCCAGGCTGCTGATTACGCGCAACCAGAGACCAGGGCGGTTAGAAGAGTACAGCAGGGCGCGGTGCGCATCAGAGAAGCTTTGAAAACCAGTTTTGTGACTGGCCAGGCTACGGTGTGAAACTTCTGTTTGTTTCTCCTTGATGAACCCTTCCCCTCCCCCGGTTCACTCTATTTCCCTGTAAGCTAACCACCCTCCCCTCCCCCCTTCGAGCACCGCTTGCAGAGGCAATAAAGTCATTGTTACTTCACATTCATGCATTCTTTATTAATTCATCACACAACTAGGGGGATAACTGCCAAGGTAGCCCAGGAGGGGTGGAGGAGGAGTGAAGGACAAGGACACACTGCAGTTTAAAACTTTAAAAGTTTAACTCTTATTAAAGGCCAGCCTTGGGCAATCATCTGGGGTGGAGTGGCTGGGTGGCCGGAGGGGGATCCAGTGGACATAGTGTACTTAGATTTCCAGAAAGCCTTTGACAAGGTCCCTCACCAAAGGCTCTTATGTAAATTAAGCTGCCATGGGATAAAAGGGAAGGTCCTTTCAAGGATTGAGAACTGGTTAAAAGACAGAGAACAAAAGGTAGGAATTAATGGTAAATTCTCAGAATGGAGAGGGGTAACTAGTGGTGTTCCCCAAGGGTCAGTCCTCGGACCAATCCTATTCAACTTATTCATAAATGATCTGGAGAAAGGGGTAAACAGTGAGGTGGCAAAGTTTGCAGATGATACTAAACTGCTAAAGATAGTTAAGACCAAAGCAGACTGTGAAGAACTTCAAAAAGATCTCACAAAACTAAGTGATTGGGCAACAAAATGGCAAATGAAATTTAATGTGGATAAATGTAAAGTAATTCACATTGGAAAAAATAACCCCAACTATACATACAATATGATGGGGGCTAATTTAGCTACAAGAAGTCAGGAAAAAGATCTTGGCTTCATCGTGGATAGTTCTCTGAAAATGTCCACGCAGTGTGCAGAGGCGGTCAAAAAAGCAAACAGGATGTTAGGGATCATTAAAAAGGGGATAGAGAATAAGACTGAGAATATATTATTGCCCTTATATAAATCGCTGGTACGCCCTCATCTCGAATACTGCGTACAGATGTAGTCTCCTCATCTCAAAAAAGATATACTGGCACTAGAAAAGGTTCAGAAAAGGCAACTAAAATGATTAAGGGTTTGGAACGGGTCCCATATAAGGAGAGATTAAAGAGGCTAGGACTCTTCAGCTTGGAAAAGAGGAGACTAAGGGGGGATATGATAGAGGTATATAAAATCATGAGTGATGTGGAGAAAGTGGATAAGGAAAAGTTATTTACTTATTCCCATAATACAAGAACTAGGGGTCATCAAATGAAGTTAATAGGCAGCAGTTTTAAAACAAATAAAAGGAAGTTCTTCTTCACGCAGCGCACAGTCAACTTGTGGAACTCCTTACCTGAGGAGGTTGTGAAGGCTAGGACTATAACAGAGTTTAAAAGAGAACTGGATAAATTCATGGTGGTTAAGTCCATCAATGGCTATTAGCCAGGACGGGTAAGGAATGGTGTCCCTAGCCTCTGTCTGTCAGAGGGTGGAGATGGATGGCAGGAGAGAGATCACTTGATCATTGCCTGTTAGGTTCACTCCCTCTGGGGCACCTGGCATTGGCCACTGTCGGTAGACAGGATACTGGGCTAGATGGACCTTTGGTCTGACCCGGTACGGCCTTTCTTATGTTATGTTCTTATGTTCTTGGGCGTCTGGGTGAGGAGGCTATGGAACTTGGGGAGGAGGGCTATTGGTTACACAGGGGCTGTAGCGGCGGTCTCTGCTCCTGCTGCCTTTCCTGCAGCTCAACCATACACTGGAGCATATCAGTTTGATGCTCCAGCAGCCGGAGCATTGACTCTTGCATTCTGTCAGCAAGCTGACTCCACCTATCCTCTTCAGCCTGCCACTTGTTCTCTTCAGCCCGCGATTCAGCCCGCCACCTCTCCTCTCGTTCATATTGTGCTTTTTTGCACTCTGACATTGACTGCCTCCACTCATTCTGCTGTGCTCTGTCAGCGTGGGAGGACATCTGGAGCTCCGAGAACATATCATCCCGAGTCCGCCGTTTTCTCCTTCTAATTTTCACTAGCCTCTGCGAAGGAGAAACATTTGCAGCTGGTGGAGGAAAAGGGAGAGGTGGTTAAAAAAGACACATTTTAGAGAACAATGGGTACACTCTTTCACGTTAAATTTTGCTGTTCACATTACACAGCACATGTGCTTTCGTTACAAGGTCGCATTTTTCCTCTTATATTGAGGGCCTGCCGGTTTGGTGTGAGAGATCACTCACGCAGTGCCAGGCAACAGAATTTGGCTTGCAGGCAGCCATGGTAAGCCACAGTCTTTTGGCTTTTTTAACTTTCATAACATGTGGGAATGGTTTCAAACAGCAGCGCCCTCATTTCCTATACCAAGCACCCATTGGGTTGGCCATTTAAAATGGGTTTGCAATGTAAAAGGAGGGGCTGCGGTTTCCGGGTTAACATGCAGCACAAACCCAACTAACTCCCCCCCCCCCCCCAATTCTCTGGGATGATCACTTCACCCCTCCTCCCCACCGCATGGCTAACAGCGGGGAACATTTCTGTTCAGCCGAACAGGAACGGGCACCTCTGAATGTCCCCTTAATAAAATCACCCCATTTCAACCAGGTGACTGTGAATGATATCACTCTCCTGAGGATAACAAAGAGAGGAATGGATGTTGTCTGCATGCCAGCAAACACCGGGACCATATGCTGCCATGCTTTGTTATGCAATGATTCCAGACTACGTGCTACTGGCCTGGCGTGGTAAAGTGTCCTACCATGGCGGACAGGATAAGGCAGCCCTCCCCAGAAACCTTTTGCAAAGGCTTTGGGAGTACATGAAGGAGAGCTTTCTGGAGATGTCCCTGGAGGATTTCCGCTCCATCCCCATACACGTTAACAGACTTTTCCAGTAGCTGTACTGGCCACGATTGCCAGGGCAAATTAATCATTAATCGTTAAACATGCTTGCTTTTAAACCATGTGTAATATTTACAAAGGTTCACTCACCAGAGGTCCCTTGTGTGCCCTCAGGGTCTGGGAGCACGCCTTGGGTGAGTTCGGGGGTTACTGGTTCCAGGTCCAGGGTGATAAACATATCCTGGCTGTTGGGGAAACCGGTTTCTCCGCTTCCTTGCTGTGAGCTATCTTCATTGTCTTCATCATCATCTTCCTCGTCCCCCAAACCCGCTTCCGTATTGCGTGATTCTCCATTGATGGAGTCAAACCACCGGGTTGGGGTAGTGGTGGCTGCACCCCCTAGCATGGCATGCAGCTCCACGTAGAAGCGGCATGTCTGCGGCTCTGAACGGGACCTTCCGTTTGCCTCTCTGGCTTTGTGGTAGGCTTGCCTTAGCTCCTTAATTTTCATGCGGCACTGCTGTGCGTCCCTGTTATGGCCTCTGTCCTTCCATGCCTTTGAGACTTTTTCTAATATTTTGACATTTCATTTACTGCAACGGAGTTCAGCTAGCACTGATTCGTCTCCCCATATAGCGAGCAGATCCCGTACCTCCCGTTTGGTCCATGCTGGAGCTCTTTTGCGATCCTGGGACTCCATCATGGTTACCTGTGCTGATGAGCTCTGCGTGGTCACCTGTGCTCTCCATGCTGGGCAAACAGGAAATGAAATTCAAAAGTTCGCGGGGCTTTTCCTGTCTACCTGGTCAGTGCATCTGAGTTGAGAATGCTATCCAGAGCGGTCACAATGAAGCACTGTGGGATAGCTCCCGGAGGCCAATAACGTCGAATTCCGTCCACACTACCCCAAATCCGACCCGGAAAGGCCGATTTCAGTGCTAATCCCCTCGTCGGAGGTGGAGTAAAGAAACCGGTTTAAAGGGCTCTTTAAGTCGAAAAAAAGGGCTTAGTCGTGTGGACGTATCCAGGCTTAATTCGATTTAAAGCTGCTAAATTCGACCTAAACTCGTAGTGTAGACCAGGCCTTAGTCTATATCAGCAAAAACAACAAGGAGTCCTTGTGGCACCTTAGATACTAACAAATTTATTTGGGCATAAGCTTTCATGGGCTAAAACCCACTTCATTGGATGCATGGAGTGAAAAATACAGTAAGCACTATATATATGAAAATATGGGAGTTGTCTTATGGGGGGGGGGGTCAGTCCTAACGAGGCCAATTCAATTAAGATGGAAATGGCCTATTCTCAGTTAATTACTTTTGTAGTGCTAACAAGGCCAATGCAATCAAGGTGGACATCATCCATTTCCAACAGTTGACAAGAAGGTGTGGACACAAATCTGACATCAGGAATCATAATACTCAAAAACCAGTGGGAGAACACTTTAACCTGTCTGGCCGTTCTATGACAGACCTGCGGGTGGCTATCTTAAAACAGAAAAACTTCAAAAACAGACTCCAACGAGAGACTGCTGAGCTGGAATTGATATGCAAACTAGATACAATCAACTCAGGGCTAAATAGGGATTGGGAATGGCTGAGCCATTACAAACATTGAATCTATCTCCCCTTGTAAGTATTCTCACACTTGCTTCTTATCAAACTGTCTGTACTTGGCTACCTTGATTATCACTTCAAAAGTTTTTTTTCTCTTACTTAATTGGCCTCTCAGAGTTGGTAAGACAACTCCCACCTGTTCATGCTCTCTGTATGTGTGTATATATATCTCCTCGATATGTTTCACTCAATATGCATCCGAAGAAGTGGGTTGTAGCCCACGAAAGCTTATGCTCTAATAAATTTGTTAGTCTCTAAGGTGCCACAAGTACTCCTGTTCTTTTTGCGGATACAGACTAACACGGCTGCTACTCTGAAAGAAGGTGTGAGTATCAGCAAAGGCTAGAAAAAAATTATGCAGTTAAATGTTGTAAAAATGATTAAAAAAAAGTTTTATAAAAAAAAATCTTGGTTTCTTTGCAGCCATTCTGAAGGAAAAATGGGCCCTTTTCCAAAGGAATGTCTGTAAATAAGCCAGGCCAAAAAAAAATCTAATTTAAATCATTTGACTATGAACAATTTAGTCAAATTCACTAAAAAAACATAAGGGGTTTCTATTGGAACTTAACTGCCCCCAAATGTATACAAATGTAATGTACAGCTGTGTAAAAATTAAAGCAATGACAAAAATATTTTTTTAAAAAGTGTGTATAAATATATTGTGTAAATATGTAAAGTGTTTAGGACCTTAACCAACACTCCTGGTTTGTAAAACTCTTGCTTTGTAGGTTTAAAATAAATTGGTTTTGTTTTTAAATAATACCACTAAAATCCATTTGAATCTTTCATTCGAAGTTGCAAAACCAAGAAACACTTTTTGCCAGACACGGTTACCTAGTGTTGTTTGGGTTTGGTATTTAGCATTTAACACTTAAGGTACCTTAATGCTTTATAAGTTTAATATCTTTTTAAAAGACCAAAGTCGTGGCTGCAGCAGGGCAGTCAAAACCAAAAAAATGAACAGAAGTTCTAAATTTGTTTTTTTGGTAACAAAATAGCAAATAAAAGCTGTAGTGTAAAAAAAAAAAAAAAAAAGACAGTGCCCCACACTGAGCCTTAAGGTGGCTCTGTGTAATTAAACTGTCACTTTAATAAGGGTGCATAAAAACTCTGTAAGCACAAAAAAACAAAAAAAACCAGTTCCACCTTACGTAAAAATAATGCACCCGTTGTGGAAACTGCTAAAAGACAAACAAAATAAAAAAGCAGAACTTGGCTTTAATCCTGCTAAAACAGAAGGCTTTCACAGTCCCAGCCCTGCGTTTCCCTGATGAATCACAGTCTTTT
Organism: Terrapene triunguis; assembly: GCF_002925995.2. Lineage (NCBI taxonomy): Eukaryota > Metazoa > Chordata > Testudines > Emydidae > Terrapene > Terrapene triunguis. Next base: position 32,179 of record NW_020693719.1, read on the forward strand.
GTTATTCGTTTGGTGGCTAATAACATGGCCGTGGCTGCCACACTATTACAAAATATTAAAAAAGGGAACCGACATGAATGTCCAGAGGTCACTCTGGAGCAAAAAATTGCCTTGGTAAAGGCACCCCCACTGGAAAAATTAAACACCGGGGGCCAAGAAAAGCACGTCTGGTATACTAATGAAAGTGCAATAATAATAATAAAAAAAATGTATAAAATACGCTGCTGTTAATTTAGAAGAGGAAGTCATTCAGGGACATTTAGACCATGGGTCGGCTCAGCGTGTCGAGCTCCATGCAATTTATCAGGTTTTAAGGGAATATAAAAATTCCCCACAACACGGTATATATTTATGCTAACAGTAATTTTTATGTAAAAGAAATACAGTTTTAAATACATAATTGGTATAAAAATGGGTAAAAAGCAGCAAATAAAAAGAATATTGCATATTCAAAAAAATTAAAATAAATTTACTAGTGGGTAACAAAAAATCCTAAACAGTTAAAAGTACGACATGTAAAAGCACACAGTAAAAAAATGGGTCTAAAACTCACCTAAAATAATCAGGTAAATGCAATAGCCCAACAGCATAACATAGCAGTTGTAACCAAAAATAAAAAAAGAAATGTCTGTGCTAACACATCGGAGCTAACAAATAGCACACAAACCGCCCTAACCAAATTCCAAAAAAAATAAACAAATAAAAGTTACTTAATGTAGCCCATCAGTTTATGCATAAAAAAGTAAAAGGACTTTAAAAAAGCTAAAGCAAGTAGCAGACTGGGAGTGTATGGAGGATGATGTTAAAACATGGGTGTGAAATTGTGTGCGGTGTGCTCAGGACAAGACTCGTCCCCCGCACTGACAACCCATAATGCACCAACGAAGGCTTGGGCCGTAGCACAGAGTTCAAATTAATTTTATTAATACATTTCCAAAAAGTAAAAAAGAATTCCAGTATTTATCGGTAATAATTAATTCCTTTTCAGAATGGGTAAAGGCATTTCCTACTAAAAATAATAGCACCAGGGTAGTGGCCAAAAAGTTTTTTTAATAAGGTAGTATGTAAATATGGCACCTCAAAAATAATAAATTCTGATAATGCGGGAGCCTTTGTAAAAAAAAAATCTTTGCAACAATAATACAAGCCTTGGAAATTAAACAAAAGCTCCATGTACCATACCAGCCTCAGTCCTCAGGCCAAGTAGAGCACATGAACCGCGCTATTAAAGAAGAGCTCTGGAAGGAATCACACAGAAAAAGACTGTCTGGATAAACTGCTTCTGATTTTGGCTGCCATCCACAGCAGAACTAAACTAAGAATAAAAATCCAACCCTTTCAAATTCTGTTTAGACACCCAATGCGCCTAATGACTGATCCTAGTCAGTGGTGAGCTGGAGCCGGTTCCCACCGGTTCGCAGGAACCGGTTGTTAAATTTAGAAGCCCTTTTAGAACCGGTTGTTCCGGGACAACCGGTTCTAAAAGGGCTTTTAAATTTAACAAAAGCTCGGGCAGCTGTCCACCCCGTCCCGTCCCCAGCTCACTTCCCCCTCCTCCCATGAACACTCCGCCCCCCTTCTCCTCCCCCTCCCCTGCTTCCCGCGAATCAGATGTTCGCGGGAAGCCTGAAACAAGCAGCGGCAGGTAAGCTGGGGGGGGGGGGCGCGAGGAGGGCTCCAGGGAGGCGTGGCACCGCGTGGCCCAGTCTGGCTCCGGCCAAGCAGCTCCCTCCGGCCCGGGCCCCTGGCCCTGGCCCCCGCCGAGCACCGCAGCTGAGTCCCAGCCCTGGCCCGGCTCAGGCCTCGCGGCGCCGGTGCCGATCCCGCCTGAGTGGCTCCAGCCCGGCCCAGCTCGGGCCCCACAGCACCGGTCCCGACCCAGTCCTGTGTGAGCGGCTCCAGCTTGGGCCCCGCGGCGCCGGTCCCGGCCTTGGCCGAGCCGCTCCGGCCCGGCCTGGCTCGGACCCCGCGGCTCCGGCCCTGGTTCCGGCCGAGCGGCTCCGGCCTGGCCCGGCTCAGGCCCCGCGGCGCCAGCCCCGGTCCCAGTCCTAGCCGAGTGGCTCCGGCCCGACCCGGCTTGGGTCCCGCAGCGCCGGGCCCGGGCCCGGCCAAGCGGACCCGGACCCGGCCCCAGCCGAGCGGACCCGGACCTGGCCGAGCGGCTCCAGGCAGCGTGGTAAGGGAGCAGGGAGGGGGTGTTGGATGAGGGCAGGGGAGTTTGGGGGTTTGTGGGGGGGTGGATAGGGATTGGGGCGGTCAGAAGGCAGGGAACAGGGGGATTGAATGGGGACAAGGGTCCTGGGGGGCAGTCAGGAATGTGAGGAGGGGTTGGATGGGGTGGCAGGGGGCAGTCAGGGGACAGGGAA
>NW_020693719.1:84544-85473 GCF_002925995.2 Terrapene triunguis
CACTCAACATGAGAACAATGGACCTCCTTTGACTGAGCCAGTTTTTGGGTGGGTGGGGAAGAGGCAGCCTTGAGCATACTCAGAGACAAATGATTCCCAGGCGAGTTCTCAGAGGAGGAGCCCCCTGCGGTAAGAGACAATGATCTGTGATGGTACAAAAATGAGGACCGGGCACAAGTGGGGACTCTGCCAGTGTGGGACTCTCATGAAACTTGGATCCCAGTTTTTGGAACTGGATGAGCCCTGCAAGGAATGATTTTGGGGTGAGAGAGACCTTAATTAGATAGGAAGGCGACGAGTTAAGAAGTGTAGGCTATAGTTGGCATGTTATGGGTTTTCTTTTCTTTTTTTTAAACCTGTAACCTTGTTCCCTAACCCTTACACTTCCTTCTAATTGAATTGTTTTCTCAAGCCCTGGTAGATGCACTTCAGTTTGATTTTACTATAATGCTGCCTCAGTGCCTTGCGCTAAGGAGAGCACTGAACTGAGGTGAAGCCAGTGAATGGGGTGCACTGCTTTCTCGGAGGCAGCGGTATGGCCCAAAGACCCCTTGACACCAGCTGGCAGAGGACACAGAAGTACACATGGGTTACAGGGATTCCCTGGGTTTGGGATCTACATACCAGACCCAATCTGCCAAAAAACATAATGTAAGGTCACTAATGAAAGCCTGTGTCACACTGGTCATCATAATCATTGTGATACGTACGGACAGAAAATATGCGAGTTATGTGTATATACTAAAAATTATGTTCTCTAGGTCTGTGCATTAAGGCAGGTCGCCAAAAGGTGAACCACAGACCCATCAGGCAGGAGGGAAGCGACACTTATCTCACTCAGGCAAGTCGTGTGCAAACTGAGTATTGTCTGGTTCATAATGGTGTTGGGGTCCACTAGGCATAGCTACCAGGTAACTCGGGAGAGTGGA
>NW_020693719.1:85483-108015 GCF_002925995.2 Terrapene triunguis
AAATAATAGAGATAAGGAGGAGGAGTAGTTAGTTTGCAGGCGTCTAACTCAAGGTCGCAGAGACTGGGAAAGTTTTCTCACAAGCTTATGTAGAGCTTATTGTAACAGTTGTCTGGAAGGGAGGGGTGAGGGGGAACAGCCAGACAAAGAGATGTATGCAACCAGTTTGGGGTATAAAAGGTAAAAGTTGTTTGTATTTGTTGCACTGGATTTGAGACATGTTGGTCTCCTAGTGCCATTTCAGAGCTCTGAAATAAACTTGGCTTGCTTTCTCCCCTCGGTGTCTTCATTGGTGCTAAGCACACCGGGCCATGAACCATTGTTGTCCGCCTCGAGCCCCTTGAGCGGCCAACAATGGTACCCAGGGACAGCCTGAGCAAAATGCTAATGGACAGATTGAGGGGGCTGCAGGAAAAAACAAAAACAGCAGGGGGTCTCCTGCTTAGGAGTAAGACAATAAACTTCTGAAACTAGATCTGGGCTGCAGATGAACCCCCAGGTATTCTTTCAATCTGTGAGGACAAGCAGCCAGCAGGCTTGAAATCTGCAACTAGAAATAAAGTGTAAATTTTTCACAGTGAGGGGAAATAACCATTGAAACAACTTACTAAGGGTAGTGATGGATTCTCCATCATTGGCAAGTTTTAAATCCAGGTTGGATGTTTTCCTAACAGATCTGCTGTTGTTCAAACAGGAATTATTTTGGGGCAGGTCTCTGGCCTGTTCTATGCAGTGGTCCCTTATGGCCATGAACACATCAATGAACACATCTTTGTCTGGGAGAGAGTTCTGGCTCTGGTGATACCACCTGTTATTGGTAATTGATTTTCAGCAGTCTCCCCAATATGATAGGTGCTTTGCAGACACAGAGGAAGGGATGGCCCTTGCCCCAAAGGGTTTACAGACACCAGTGTCTTATTTCCCACACCTGCCTGGCTGATTGTGGGGCATTTTTGCTCCTCCAGGAGCAGACATTTTCACCCTGATGCACCAGTGTTCCTGGCCAGGATTAGCCAGATGCTGAGGTCCTGGGAGTGGATGGTGCCTGGGCTGTAGGCTTTCCTCCCCTCCTGGCATGGTTCCATTTTCTTCTGGGGCAGAGAGAAATCTTTGGAAGCACTTGCTAGGACTGAATGAACAGAAGAGAAACATGCATGGATGTGTCACCTCCTTTCTTGGTTTGGCTCCTCGCTGCTCAAGGGAACATGTCTCCTTCCTGTCGTGTGCTGTTCCCGCTTTGTCCCATGAAGGAGTTTGGCCACCTGCACTGTTGGGACTTTTGCTCTTTGTACAATAATAATTTTGCTGAAAGTCCCCAACATGCCAGGTCCGGCTGCACATTGTTACACGGGGGGCTAGGCAATCACACCTTGCTGAAGGTGTTGTGTGTGACAGTTGCCTTCCATTCAGGCTAAATGAGGGAGCAATTAAATGCTTCTTTGTTTTATGATAGCTGAAACAATGAAAAACCACTGCCCAACAACCACATCCTATGCAAGCTCAGGCAGTGACTGGGTCTTGCAGTCTAAGAAGTTTCGCAGGGGTGGGGGAATTATTGGACTGAGGTTGTGCATCTGTACTACAGCAGAAACACCAGAGAAGCACATGGAGAAAGCAACAAGGAAGCCAAGATGGCCAAAAAAAAAAAATCTCACCCTGAGAAAAGCTAGGCGAGCGCGAGCTTTTGGGCTGAGTGCTGGCTGGAAAGTGGTCGTAGTATATTGAAAACTGTGTTGAAATTGTGATCTATCATTTTAAATTCTCAAGGGGTTTCCTGTCTCTGCTTATGGACTGGGAGCTCTGTAGGGAAGTGTATGATCTGCATCAATCTGGAAAGAGCCAGCCTGCAGCAAGAAGAGGTGAGTTGTGCTTCTCAGAGGGAGGAGCCTGTTTGGTCTCTATTTTGGATTCTTGTATGTTATCATTCTGACTCTAAAAAATAAACCACACTGGATTGGAAGGGGTTAAGGAGCTGCTCTGGACCCAGGCTGCTCTGCACCACCACACCTGCAATGCATACACAGGCTGGAGGAGGAGTTGAAAACGGGATCAGAGTAGCTCACTTGCAGGTAGCAGACCTGCCAACTCTCATGACTTTATCATGAGTGACGCGATTTCTAAGTAAAATTAAGCCTCACTCATGAGCTCGTGAGAGAACTATCAAATCTCAGGAATTTTTTTTCATCCCCATCAGGGGGCTCTGGCCTCTAGTACCTTTTTGTACTAGAAAGGTAAGTTTCTAGCCTGCATGGTGGCAGAGGAAAATGGGGCCTGAGAGCACCTTAAAGGCCCAGAAACCAGAAGGGAAATAAAAAGAACCCACATTTCATTTTAAAAAAACCCTCACGATTTTAAGCCAAGCGGGGACTGACTCATGATTTTCCAATGGAGAGTTTTGGCAACATGGAGGTGGCCAGTGGAGGTGAGAAGACCAGCTCTGCAGAAGGAGCCCTGAGGGAGGCCCAACAGCTGGGAGCCCTAACTGTTGTTGGTCTACCTGTGTTATGCTTATAAGAAGCAGATGGGATTTTTGGGGGGGAAAAGGCAATACGCCGCATTTACTAAAGATACAACAATTAGCATATGCATTCAGTCACACCGCACACACACACACACACACACACACTGTCCCACCAGTCGATCTTATAGTTACCAGTCCAGAGTTCGGATCAATCTAGCTAGGTGGATTCCGGGAAGGGAGGAGCCGGGTTCCATCAGTCGCGATATGATGCTCCGGGGAAGTCTTGGCAGGATGAACCCAAAGTAGTATAAGGGCCCTACCATCAATCAAACCCTAACCTGCCCCTCGACCCCTTAAGCCCCGCCCCTTGACCCCTTAGTCCCTCCCACTGGTCACCGGAAGTCCCACCCTATGGAGTATTACTTCCGGGGTCAAGGTGGCCACATGACCTGAAGCAAGGTGGGTCCTGTGACCCCTCTAAGAACTCCTCCCACCCCCCTCTACCAATCAGGATGGGTTTTGTCCCGAAAGGACTGCCCCGAGAGGAGATTTTGACCAATCAGTGTGACTTCCAGGGTGGAGTGACCGGTCTGGAAGTGGGTTGTGTGAGCCCTCTAACAACTCCTCCCACCACCCTTTACCGATCAGGAGGGGTTTCTTCCCAAAAGGACCGCCCCGAGAGGAGATTTTGGCCAATCAGGGTGACTTCTGGGGCGGGGGTGACCCCTCAGGAAGTGGGTCATATGACCCCTCTGAGAACTCCTCCCAAGGCCCTCCACCAATCAGAGTGCAGCACCATTACCCCATAAGTCCCAGCACCGGACAGAGGAGGCCATCTCTTACCAAGGGCACGTGTTTTAGAAATCGTGGAAAGGCTGCTGAGAGGAAACATGGACTCCTTCACCACCCCCGTGAGAACTTCTGACTTTGTTTTAGCCCCGAGCACCTTTGGACTTGTGTGGAGAAAACGCTACATCAGCGACAGTTCCGAGGAGGACCCTTTGACCCAACCGTTGATGGATACGCCAGAACCCGACCCCGAAACCCTCGTAAGGCACCCCAATGAGCGTGACGGCCTCTCTTTGTCCACCCCCTCAGAGGTGGAAGGCGATTGCGGCTCGGGGGAGTCACCGGTGGACAAGGTGAACAGAAAAGACGGTGCTCAGGTAAATGAATGATTAAGAAGTGGCGGTCAAGGAGGGGTGGGTAATGAGGCTAGGAACCAGGGCTTGTGTAAATTAAAAACAAGCAGTGGGGGTGCTTACACTGTTTCTTTTCTGAAAATCTCTCAACAGCTCGACAATGCCTTTTTAGAGGCCTTTGAGAACTTATACATCCGCAGCCCTGTGGGAGTAAATATATCGTGCGTCAGCTGTTTTTGCTCATGTCTGAGACACAGATCTCAAGACGAAAAGGACAAAATGGAAGAATGAACCAGCTCAGACTCCCTTATGGTAGGGGTCATGGCGTCCATTTTTACAGGCAGCTGTAAAAGGTCGTGTTAAACCAGGCGATTAATAAAACTTATTTAAATGTGTCAATATGAATGTGTTCCCTTTCATACTCATGGTAGTAAAAGATAGTATCAGTAACAGTCATGTCTCCACAGACGGCTCTGTTAAAGAACATATATTACACCCCCGGGGAAGTTGGGAGCTTTGGCAGGGTCAACCCTCTTTTTCAAGTGGCCAGAAAGCATAGTAAAACTTTAAACAGAAGACCAGGATGCTTATACTTTACACAAACCGGCTCGAATACGTTTTAAAAGAAACAAGACCATTGTTTCAGATGTGGACGCGCAATGGCAGGCAGATTTGGTAAATATGCACCAGTTCTCCAAACACAACAGCGGTTTTAACTACATCTTAACAGTGATAGACATTCTATCCAAATATGCCTGGGCCTTAGGCCTAAAAGACAAGATGAGTAGTGAGGTATCCAAGGCCTTTAAAGCTATTTTCGGCGAAGGTCACGTGCCTCAAAAATTACAAACCAATCAGGGGAAAGAATTTTTAAACAAACCTTTAAAGCTTATTGTTAAAGCGGCATGGAGTTCACCATTTTGTTACTAATAATGAAGTCAAAGCAGGGGTTGTGGAGCGATTTAACAGAACTTTAAAAACTAGAATGTGGAGATATTTTACAGCCCATAACATCTTTCGCTACATTGATGTCTTACCTGACTTTATAAAGAGTTACAACCAGAGCTTTCACAAAACTATATGTACCAGACCCATTGATGTTAACCCTTCAAATTCTCTGAAGGTATGAAAAACGGTTTATAGATGTAAGCAGAGTCAGGATGAGCTCTACCCTGACATCTGGTGGTGAATTATGGCAAGTGTGGAAAAGAACTCCAGGGGCTTATCTTGTTTGCATAGGCACACCCACTCGCCTGGCATGAAACACAGCAACTGAAAGTGGTTACTTTGGCTGGTGTGGGATCCCCAGTTTCTCTATTATTGGGGCAGGAAGAATAAAGTTTTGTTACCCTGATTCTGTGAATCAAGGCCAGTGGAACTGTTGTATGACAGAAGGACTGAGTGAGTCCTTCACCATTACCTAAGTAGCACTTGCTTGACAAGGGGCATGGGTTACAAAACCCAGTGAATTGAGAGAGGATGGGGACAGGTATTTGTACCTGATGGTATGGGTCCCTTCTGAGGGTTTGAAACACCAATTACACCGCCTCCTCTCTCCACTGTTGAATATCAGAGCGAACTTTGATTCCCTTAGGAGTCTAGTTACAGGCTGCTGAGCTGAATTCACTTTGGGCCAATGGTGCACCAGCACTGGGGCTCCCCTACTATACTATGAGCTGAAATCGCTAAGAGCTGAAATCACAAAAGAGCTGACGTTATTAAGAGCGGAGATCACTGAGGCTGTGTTAACTAGTGGGGGAGTCTGAAGCTATATTGCTCAGCAGCTGGCGGAGCAATTTGTGGGGATGACTGGAGGAGCAGCGAGCGGCGTGGAGCCTTGCGGGGCCGGTTGGAGTGGCCCAAGGAACGGCGAGCGGAGCTGTTTGCGGGGACGGCTGGAACGGCTCACAGGTCGGTGAGTGGAGCGGAGCGGAGTGGAGCGGAGCAGTTCGTGGGATGGCAGGAAAGTGGACTGGCTCGTGGTAAAGGCTGCGGCGGAACCCCCACGGAGAAACAGACGGCTGGCCAGCCTCGGATCACGTAAGGTGCCCCTTAACACCCTGCGTGGCCTCCCCCCCCTTTTACTCTGGGGCTGCACTGACCAGGGACAGAGACTTTGGGGGTTGTTGGACTTTTGGGACTTTGGGTGGTTGCTGGACCCAAGAGACTTTGGGGATGTTGGACTTTGGGGACTCTGGGTGATTTTTGGGTTGCTGGATTCAAGAACCAAAGGGAAAGGACACAGCCCAATTTGCTGGGGTGGGTTTTGCTCATGGTTTGTGTTATGAATCCTGTTTGTGATGTTTTTCCAATTTTATGCTGATGTCGTTTACCTCATGTTATTAAACATTTTCTGCTACACTCAGACTCCGTGCTTGCGAGAGGGGAAGTGTTGCCTCTTAGAGGTACCCAGGGGGGTGGTATGTAACTGTCCCAGGTCACTGGGTGGGGGCTCGAGCCGGTTTTGCATTGTGTTATTGAAACGGAACCCCTAGATACAGAACCCGGCCCTTGTTGCTGCCAACTTAGATGGGCAGAAGGGTTACATAGAGATGGTTTTAAAATAAAACCGGTTGTTGCCCCTTTTAGAAAAGGTGACCACGTGAGACTATCTAAAACAAAAGGCGCTTTTGAAAAAGGTTATGAATAGACATTTACTGATGAGATATTCATAGTGTATGAAGCCTTAACCAGGGGCCAGAGACCTGTATACTGATTAAAAGATTACGAGGGTGAGGCAGTTACTGGATCTTTTTACCCTGAAGAATTACAAAAAGTAAACCCCAAATGAGACAGGATTTACAGGATTGAAAAAATTCTAGCGGAGAAAGGAAAAGGGAGAAAAAAACAGCTACTGGTGAAATGGCTGGGGTGGCCCGATAAGTTTAACAGCTGAGTGGAAGCTTCTCAACACTGTGACATTTAGACACAAAAAAAAAAAAAGATTCCTCCTGCATAAACAGAGAGAGAGAGAGAGAAAATGAGAGATGGCGAGTTTTACATTACTTTGTCCAGCAATGCCAGCTCTGCAGTTTTTCCCCAAAACACCATCTCGAACTTTACAATACAGCTAATTAAGCCCTTGGATCTCCCGGGTGCCTGGGAGGTGGGGTTAGTGGAAATACAATACCCGCACAGCTGGAATACTATCAACAAAGACACCCTTTTCGAAATCACCTTTGGAGATACGACGTGGAATTTCATCCTACGACGAGGTTATTACTCGACCATACCCGAATTACTGGAGCATATGAACAGCACCGTGGCTCATCATCCCGGACCGCCTGAGGTGGTCATGAACTACGACCCTGTGGGTAGAAAAGTGAGACTTAAATCTACCAATTTTATGTATGTGTTTTCTACTGGCGGGGAACTAGCTAACATCCTGGGTTTGGGCCCCAAACGCAACGTCCAAAAATTCCCCTTCTCGGCAGACATCACAGGGGGTTTTAACTCCTTGTATCTGTACACAGATATCGTAGAACACCAGTTTGTGGGGGACTTTTCTGTTCCCCTGTTATGCTGCGTCCCTGTCCGAGGAAGAAACAACGAGTTTGTTACCATCACCTACGATAAACCTCATTACGTCCCTGTCAGTAAACACCACATCGACACCATCACCATTGAAAAAAAGACGAAATCAGAACAGACATGTCTCATTTCACTTCAGCTCGTCAAGCTGCATCTGCGGCCACGGAGAGAGCGAGGTTTCTAAAAAGAAAATCACTATTATGGCGATCCTAAAAAATTATGGTGACCCCACCATCTACAGGAATTATTACAAAGCCCAGGCTGGATACACCCTTCCTGGATATCATGGGGCCCCCGTGATGTACGGGGCTGGTGTGGGTGGAATATTTTGTAGCCTCTTTCAAAAAGCTGGACTGCTTTTGAGGAGGGGGCTAGAGATTATTAAACCCCACGTAAAAACCGCCGCTCAAAACATAGCTAAAGATGTGGTAGGTCATGTCTCCCGTGCTGTTCTGGAGAAGGTAGGGAATACAGCTTCACAGGAAGGATCGGGGCTGATGTACATTAAAAGGAGAAAGATAAAGAGAAATATGTCATACCTGTGATGCACGGGTCCCCCGAAACCCTTTAAAAGAAGGGCTTTGACACGCAGGGCCGGCCATAAGCGAAAGTCCAAGAGGAAGCCTGGGCAAAAGAGGAGATGCGCTCTGCCTCGTAAAAGACATATTTTAATCAACATGGCTTTTGTTCACTGCGGGTCTGAAGAGTGCACCAAATCCGAACTAGACTTGTTTCAAATAGCCCCTACACAGACCAGCATTGAGAAAAGCATCTACATCGAGGTGCCACCTCTATCGGCCGTTACGGAGTCTGCCCCCATTGATGTTTTTATAGCAGGGAATGGCATCGATTATATGGATTAAACAACATGCTGCTGTACCTGTGTTGCAAGATTGTAAAAGGAGACGGAACTGAACTCGCCGTGGACGCCGAAGTGGGCCTGGTGAATTACCCCGAGGCCTCTGTGTTTTCAGTCAGTTGGATGTCACGCTGGGAGACCGCATCATAAGCCAAAGCAACAACTGTTACCCTTACAGGGCCTTTATAGAATCAGTGCTCAATTACAGCGACGACACCCTCGCCATGCAATTTTCCGCCGACCTGTTTTACAAAGACACTGCTGGACAACACGAAGAAACAGAGTTGGATGGAGGGAATCTAGGGTTTGTGAGGCGTGCAAAGCTGACAGCCGAGATCAGGTCAGTAGAGCTGCTGGGCCACCTACACAGCGACCTGTTTTTTCAAGAAAAGCTTTTGCTGAACGGAGTGGATGTGAAAATTAAACTGATGCGCAGTAAAGATGCTTTCTGTTTAATGGGCAGTGCGGCTGAAGGTTTTAAACTGCGCATTGTATCAGCATCCCTTTTTGTGAAGAAAGTACGGCCCTGAGCGATCGTCTGGGGCACGTGGAGGCCCTGCTTACCGCTAATGCTAATTACCCCATGGACCGTGTGGGAATGAAAGTGTTTAGCATCCCCGTGGGCAGCAGGGTCAATAACCAGGCGAACCTGTTCTTGGGACAGTTACCCAAAATGCTTGTCCTAGGATTTGTGGATAACGATGCCTTTAGCGGAAGTAACGCTAAAAATCCCTTTCATTTTAAACATTACGATATTTATTTTGTGGCCTTGTATGTGGATGGTGAACCAAGCCTCTGCAACCGGACTTCGAGGCAGGACGCTGCGTGAGAGAATACATGAATCTGGTACAGACAGCTGGTAAACACATGAAAGATCGTTCTCTGTTAATCGACCGTGAGGAGTTTGCACAGGGTTACACCTTGTTTGCCTTTGACCTGTCTCCTGACCAGGAATGCGCCGATCAGTATTCCCTGATTAAAACCGGGAACCTGAGAGCAGAAATATGTTTTGGGAAGGCTTTAATGGTTACCGTCAATATGATCGTGTATGGGGTTTTTGACAATGTCAGAGATAAATCAGAGGAGAAACGTTCTGTTTGACTATATGTGAACATGGACACCGTGCAGCTCTCACGTGTCTTATCAACGGACCCTTACACGAAAAAGAATTTCTTAGATGTATTCCCTTGTGATTGGCTCCCTGGCGGCAAGCTATCTCAGAGACCCCTAGGTTTGGTGGTGAACACGCATCCACACAACCAACCTGGTGAACACTGGCTCACCTTGTATCTGGCGGAGTGTAACTGTGGAGAGTTTTTTGACTCATATGAGCACCCCCCGAACAGTGAGTTGTTTCCTAAAAGCATTATGAAATTTTTAAACAAAAATGCCACAGACATTGTGTTTCACAATAGACAATTACAAGACCCCTGCTCTGTCGCCTGTGGCTACCACTGTGTGTTTTTCTTACATCATCGTAGCAAGGGTTTATCTTTTGACCGGATTTTAAAATTGTATTCTAACGACTTAGTGCAAAACGACCGGATGGTGATGAATTTTGTAAAAAATAAATTTAAATTCTTGGGCATGCCTAGACTTGCTCAAAACATGTTTCAACAAGCCCAGACATGTGTATCTTGCAATGATTTTCATAGCCATGTTACCCAATAAAGCACCCCAGGTGAAGGGTTTAAAGACAATTGATGTTTGGTGGGTTTTTAAAAACAAAACAAAACAAAAAAAAAACCAAAAAACAAACAAACAAACAAACAAACCCAATGACCAATTGAGAAAAAGTACACAGATTTTTTTTAAAGTATAGAAATGTTTTATTTAAAGCAAAACATTACCAGTTTTAAAAATTTTAGAATGTGAAAAACATTACACACTGATCCATTTGGCTCTTTTAGCCAATTTTCATTTTTTAGACGGCAAAAAAGGTGTCATGGTTTCGCGATCCACCCCGGTGTCGGTAGTTGAGGCCTTGAGGTGTTCCAAAAGATCTCTGTTGGCTGCCTTGCCCATGACGGAAGATGGTACGTTCAATTCCGCCATGGCATTCATAAACACATCCCATCCTTTAGGTACATGTCTGCTAGGAACAGAGTGAGTCTGGGTGACGGCCCTGACTAAGTCGAGCATGTTAGAACCATTAACCACAGACTTTTGTACACAAAAGACCCTTTATCATTCCATGAAGAGAGATTTTTATCCTGACCCAGCTTATTTAGCAATACTAATGCATTTTTCTTATAACGCTTATTCACGTTATCCAACACCTCCTGAGCAACAGAGTCGGAGTTCTTTGGTGTTTCTGGGGGTTTGGCAGTCATACTTTGTTCCTGTTCCAGTAGAAACAGACTTATTTTCCCTTTATCCGCATTGCTCTGCTTCACGTACATTAGGTACCTTTGAAGCACGGCGCTGTAAAGTTTAGCCTTTTCGTATTCGGCCAAGTCAGTTCTTTGAAGAACAGACTTCATTTCAGCATCCAGTAAGCGAGTTGCGGTCGTTCTGATATTTTCCTCTGCCAGAGGGGGAGCCCTTAATTGCTCGAACTGGTGGCTGGGCACCAGGTACATTTTTTCTGCATACTCCATTATCGATTTGTTAAAAGCCCCATTATCAGAGGGATAGCAAAACTTAACAGAGGTCCGATAACCCCCCCAGACTGCTTCACCAGATGCTTTTTTCTTTTAAGTGAATCCCTTTTATTACACAAAGTTTTTATAAGCGTGCGCTTCTTTTTCAGCACACGCATTTGATTCTGTGTTAAAGGTACGTTTCCTTTTAAGGTATTGAGCGTTATTTCTGAGATGCATCCGACGAAGTGGGCATTCACCCACGAACGCTTATGCTCCAATACATCTGTTAGTCTTAAAGGTGCCACAGGACTCTCTGTTGCTTTTTACAGATCCAGACTAACACGGCTACCCCTCTGATTTCTGAGATGGCCGCTACTAGATCATCAGAGGCTGAACACAGTATAGCTCTCCTTTGCTGCGGGGACTATTTGCTAAGTAATTTTAAAAGGCCCAGGTTTCTCTTCACGCAGCTAGACATGTTTTCAGTCAGCAGCCCAGGCTGTTAAAAAGGGGCCCGCCGATCAGTCCTCTCTTTTTATATCCAGATGTTGTTCTTTTTAAAGTATAAACCGCCGGCCAATCTGGAGGGAAAAGACCAGTTCTTAGTCTTTAAGTTTCTGGTGTGGAAGCATTTAAATCCACCACCAGGTAGCCATAAGGTCTTTTGGTAACATCCTCAAAAGCTTCTAGAAAGAATTGAGCTTTGCCGGGGTACATTTGCCGAGCGAGCGTAGCAATTTGTAATTTATCCCTGGGGGTTTTGAACAGAACCATGTACTTTGTGTTTATGTTAATCATGCGACTCTTTTTTCCCCCTGACAAAATACGTTTTGAACTATATACATAATGCTCAGGTTTCTGTGATGCACGTACTTGGTAAAGGCTCTCTCGCTTTCATCGCTTTCACAAGCAGAGTTCATCAGATCGTCTATGATACTCATATTTACTTTATTAGTAGGAAACAAACTGTCATCGTCAAAAGCATCAGGCAGCCCCTCCACAAAATTGATAAAGGGATATTTACAGAGCAGTTCTTTATACAGAGGTTGCCAACAACTGTAACACCACACGATATTCTCAGGCATAACAGACAGTGTGTGTTTGGCATTATCCAACACGTTTTTTATAAAGTAACTTTTCCCGCAGTTGCTAGGCCCCGCGAGAATTGCAGAAAAGGGGTGTTTCCACCTCGTATCCATTTTTTTTTTTCAAAAGCCGTAGGGCAAGGTTTTAAAACCTTCTCCTAGGACCCTCTTGTTGTAAACCACTTTTTGTGTCTTTTTAAGGGTTTTTGTCTCTATTTGCCACTGGTTTTTGTTTCTTACGATAGAGGGCTGCTGCACCTCTATCTTTTTTGATGTGTTTTCTTGCAGACCCGTGCAATAGTCCAAGACTAGATCTTTCAAACTGTCGAAGTTGATCTTTTCGCAGTTTGCTACGTTTAGGGTAATACCTTTGACTTTCATACAGGCCTTTCCACCCGACAGCTTATACCCATAGGTTTTCGGGCCTGCCGACACAAACTCGGTGATGTGTTGATCTGGCGGGATCTCGCTCGTGAGGTCCCCTAAATAATCCCCCAGAGGGGGATTCCAGTCACCCTCCCTTTTCACAAAGATCACCGAGTCAGTGTCGTGGTACAGGCACCGCTCTTGCAAACCGTCTAGGAGACTGTATAATTCTAAGCGGGCATAAGCGGTGGTGAAACAGGCAATGAAAACGTTGGTATTGCCAGAGACAGAGTACCGTTCTTTTGCGTGCTTCCACGACACGCACGCTGTTTCATCATCGATAAACTCGCAGGATGAAACCTCATAATTGGGGGAGAACAGGTACTGCAAGAGTTCGTCAGGGTCTCTCACGATGCTGGTGTTGGGTAGGTTGGATCTTTGGCCGAATTTACCCCACAGAGAATTTAAAAACAGTTTAGCGATTTGGCGTTTAGCAGGGTTTGATCTGATCTCGTGTTGGCGTAAATGCACGCCTTCTTTCTGGTAGAAATCGCTAACGTACTTATTTTGTTTTTCCTCGTCTGTGCACCAACTGGGATACCCTGAAGCCTCTTGTTTCTGGCGGAGGTGTAATTTTATGTACTCTGAAAAGAGTTTATCAGATTTTTCATTAAAATGCCAGATTTCGTAGATCTTAGCCACCGCGTACCCCTTCGCTATGGCTGCGTTCAATTCCACCGTGCACCAAGTCCCCAGGATGGCCCTCTCCTCGTCAGTATGGGTGCATGTCTCCCGCTGCTCGGTTTCCGCACAGGTTCGGCATAGCAGGAACATGAGCTTGCCACCCACTCTGACAGGTAACAATGGGAAAAAGAGGCCTCGTGGGGGGTACACTTTAACTTTTGCAATTCCAAAATAATTTGCAAGGGGCCCAAATTTGTCATAGACTATATCGGGGTGTCCGATAGGGTATTCTTTGGTTTTGTTTACGAAAGGGTACAGGCTGGTAAAGTCATAATAGTGGATTTCTTCCCCGGGGTTAGGCTTGTAATATAGGCGGATAGCGTTTGTCCTCCCCCCAAAAAGAGCATCCCTAGGCACGAGAGGCTGGGGTAACTGGGCTCGGTTTAAAAAGTCTGCAAGCTCCCTGTCTGTTTCTTTCATCACCTCCCACTCGTGCTCCCAAAGAGTCCTCACTACAAAACCAAGGCGTTTCAGATAGTCAGTCTTGAGCTGCGTCTTGTAATAAAGAAACCCAAAAGATGTCCCCGTCATAGGATTTTGTGCTTTTTCACAATAACAGGTGACACAGCCATGGAAAAAACACCCGTTAAACTCAAAGGCTGTGCGTACCCCATCAACATTGGCATAACCGTCTAAAAAGTAGGGGCCTATCTGTAGTTCCCCACCCTGTAAAGCGTGCCGTATTTGTATATTTTCTTTGTGAGAGATATACATCAGCCACTGAATAGATGGGGTCGAATATCTCTTTTTCTGCCTGTGATAGTTGTCTGGAGGGAGAAGAGCTACCGTGTTAGGCTCCAAAAACATAAACCTGTACATAGCCATGCAGACAGAGGCCAGTGTTATGTACCGGAATGGATCTATACACAGTTTTATCTCGGTGAATTTACCAGGTTCTTTCTCTACTACATCTCCCTTCTCCGTCATTTTCATAATCTCTTTTCTGTATAGAATACAGGCCTGTCTCAAAATTTTGAGATCCTGCTGACAGTAATACGCGAGCTCTTTCTGCAAGTCAAACTCCTCAGAGCTGTGGTCCCGATACCAGTCGAGAAACTCTGCTTTTTCTCTGGGCATCATGCTTTCTACACCATAGTGCTCCATACTGGGCATAGGCCCCATGTAATTTTGATTTTCTAAAAAGTGTTTAAAAAAAAAAAATGTGGAAGATACCCTTTGCACCCTTCAAACCCCATCACCTGCGGTAGCTTGCTAAGCTTCATGGGCAAGAAGTTTAAAGAGTCTATAAAACGAATGCCCAGGGCCTTAACTTCCACACACATTAGTTTACTACCCTGAGTGATCAGTTCTAGCCACATCTTTTCCTTCAGTAACTGTCTAACAATGAAGTACGCATCGTAACCTTTAGAATTGTGTGCTAGGAATGTGTAGTCCTGAAACTCTTTGCCAATAAATGTCTTAAACACAGAAAGACACTCATCACCCTTAAATTCCCAGGACTTTTCCAGCTTTAGGGACATAGCAAAAATGTAATTGGGAGTGTGCAACCCGGTCTCCTGCGTACATTCGAAATCATATTATACACATACACACACACACACACACACACACACTTTTCTGAAGATTCGGGCTTTCTAAGGCTGTCCATAAAACAGAGGTGACCGTCTACATCACCATCGATCAAACCCTGACACTGCTTACAGCACCTCCCTTTACACCTGTGCCACTTGTCCACGTAAGACTGACACGTATCACACAAAGTTTTAGACAGGCATTCAACTTGTTTTTTTGACGCAGTCAATCTGTCTGTCTAAACACTCTTTGGACCGACATACAATACAGTCTACAGCTAGGACACCGCAGCTGCAAGCCCACGCTGTCCGAGCACATTATGCTCAAGCAGAGGCGGCAACGATACCTGCAAGAGTGGTCGTGGCTGTACACCGTGTGGCAAAACTCACAATTTTTCGCTCCAAACAACTATTTACATCCAGAACCCCATAGTAATGCTCAGCGTGCAACAGGATAAAATAAGTCTTGGGGTACACTGTGCCCCCCGTTTTAAAAAAGCCCCAGCCACCTTTCACCGTATACAGCACCACTTGTATGTTAACTCCTAAATGCTGTTCAAACTTTGCTACGTCACTGAGCATAACCTTTTCTTGATCTGACCACCCCAGTTTCTCATGCAACTTTCTCACCCCCGCTAACAATTCCGCGTCCGTAGGTTTACAATAGGACATGACGGCCAAGAGCCCACCCACAAAACACAGATTGGTACCGGTGTAAGTCAGGTCTACTAAACACGGTCTCTTTTCATGAGTAATTTGACTACTAAGGATAGAATTTAAAACTCTACGAGCGCCCCCACCCCTGTTTTTTACAACTGTCACAACGAGGCGCAATGTCCCATCGACATGCAACTCTATTGCTCTATAGCAGCTTTGAGGTCTGATTTAAGAAAGCCTCAGCAGACAACTCATCCCTAGTTCTTCTGACCGAAAACAAAGGGTTAGTTAAATTACGGCTCTCTAAACGTAACTGAACATAATCATCAGGGCCTACCCTACCATTAACGTCATCGAGCACTAACTGTATTCCCCGGTGTATGGCTTCAACAACCTGCTGAGCTGAATTTATTTGCTCAACATTGACAAAACGAAATTCCTCACAATACACCAACCCCCCAAATCTAGGTAATTCACATTGCCAACTTCTCACTCTCTCCATATACACCTCTGCATTTTCGGGGTTACTTGGGGGTTCCTCTACGGGATCATTAGCGGCATCTTCTACATCAGATGCTATTTGAGAGTCAGACTCTGAGGCACCTCCATGAGGGTCATTGGGAGTAGACTGGAACACATCTAGAGAGCCCTCTGGGGAATTTGCTAAACCAGAGTCTGATTCCGCCTCCCCATTTTCACACAAGCCAGTTTGAGAGCCTCCAGTAGGGGGCCCCCCCCCCCCCCCCCCCCCATTACCTCTTTAGCCCTTTTTAAAAATTTTACAACGACCCTGGCCTGGAACTTTTTGGCGCTGTCCCCCCTTCTGTTTACACATGAGCTGATGTGTATCCTGGAGGGTGCCCCTTTTACCCAGGCCCCTTTCCATGACTAGTCATGCCTGCTCAGAGCCACCCTTTCCAGCCTTCCTGTCTTTCAGCATTGTTCTGAACAAAGCATCATATTTTTCCCAAATCTTTCTAGAATCCCGTTCTTTTAGACTCCCTAAGGATACAGCATCCATCACTTTTCTGAGGGAAGCATCAAACTCTTCCCAAATACTAGAATATGGGGGCGCTGTGATGAGCTTATAGTTTTGGGAGAATGGTTTGTCAGTTCTTGTTTTTTTATTCACAACCCCTAGTGCGCATGCTCCGGGTTTGCACACATTCAGAACCCCTAGAGTGCGTGCTCCGGGTTTGTGAATGTGGGCATTTTCGCTCACAGTTTCCTCAGGGCTTGGTGTGGTGGTGGCTGCTGAGGAACTGGAGTTGTGATTGCATGGTTGTTTTTTTACCAGAGTCTTTTGTTTTGTCCTTGGGTTTGACGTATATGAGGTTTGGACCGCCCGGATGCTTCAGCTGCACTCTTGTGCGGTTTTGTGTTGTTAAAGGTCTGAAAGCAGATTCCTGGTTCTTTGGCAGTTCTAGAGGAGGTGTCCTTGTAGCTCTGACTATATCATTGTCAGAAAAGTTGCCCATGCCTATGAGGGGGAAAACAACAACATTTTACAAAACTGAACTTTACCATCTTTCTCTCCCACACCTATGTATTGACTTAAAATACAAAACCTCAGAACAACCAAACCAATAAGCAAAATATATTTACTGAGCTTCATCCATCCATCCGTCACTGATCCTGGTGACTTTTCCTTTTCAGCTGTCTCTTTCCTTTTTCTTTTGAGTTTGTTTTCCCTCTGGTCTAAGGATCTCTCATGTTTTGACTGTACTGTGGAGCAAACAACATTATTATAAAACACATGAAACCGTCTTGTAAACACACACACACACACACACACACACACACACACACACACACATATATATACACACACACACACACACACACACATTTATTTTTCATTCATTCGGGTGTTTTTCTATTTAAAAAGTCATAGCTTTACAACAAAATAATCCATTTCAGGCTGTACAACAAACACAGGTTTTTAAATACATCTCATTTTGCAGAATAAAAACCAAAACTGCTTTTAAAATCCATTTTGCACAAAAACCCTTGTTAGTTTGAAACACACATACCACCAGTTTAAAACCAAATACTTTTCAATAAACCCACATGCATTTAAAAGCCACATGGTTGTTCTGTCCCGCAGCCATGCGTGTTTAGGCCTTTGGGTTAGTTAATAGCATTCCCCCTCCCCAATTGCCTCAAACCCCATTTTTAAAAACACATCACATTATGCACAGTAAAAAAAAACCTGTTAGTTTGAAACAAACCAAGTACTTTAAAAAAAAAAAAAAACAAAAAAAAACCCTATGCCTTGCACAACCCCCCCCCCCACACACACACAAGCAGCTTTATAAAACACACCAAACCAAGTTTGCAGCCATATACTTTTCAAAAACCCACATGCATTTAAAAGCCAATTGCAAAAAAAAGTTACCTTTCACTATGGGATAAAGCGTTGCAGGCACATGCTTGATCTGTTTCCCCCATGTGTGTTTGGGCCTTCAGGTTCAAGAACAAGCAAAAATGTTAGTTAGTATTACCACCAAATCCCTATACAACCTGTGTAATACTTTCTTTTTTTTTTAATTCAACAGTATTAAACACAATTATAGTTAAAATAGTTTTTACCTTGGCCTGGTGGTGAAATGCAGTTTAAAGTTACTGGTTCCATGCTAAACAGATCACACTGCAATAAACATAGGCACCATTATCTACTAAGACAGCATGGGCAAAGAGTGGCATTATATAATATATAGTTTCAGAGTTAAAGACAGCAAGTCTTACCTCTTTTTGCAGTCCAGCAGCTATCCAAGAAAGTTTTCTGTTGAAAAGGACAGGCTCCAGCATACCTGAGGTTTTTATACCATCTTAACCCATTGTTTCAAACAGACTTCAGCACAGTTGCTAACAGGTTAATTTAATCACCTCAGCTCTGAAATAATAGATCCTTAAGGACTTTAGGCACCCTCCCATAACATACCCTTTTGTGATCCGGGGTGGGGGAACCATGTTGTCTGCACAACAGGGCTTTTTTTTTCTTCTTTTTTTCCCCTTTAAGTTAAAATACATTTGTGGCTTTCTTACAGTATTAAACAGTACCCATTTCCAAGTGGGGGGGGGGACTTTGCAGATATCAATGAATGTCTTTGGGGCTTGGTTGTTTTTTAAAACATGTTTCTTTCATGCTTAAGTTTGGGGGGTGGGGTTGTTTCCTAGAAAGAATGACCCAGAGCATTCAACCAACTCCTGGGCCATATTTAAACTGTCCAATAGCGTTCCACCAACTCCTGGGTCCTTTAAACTGTCCAATAGCGCTCTACCAACCCCAGGGGTTATATTTAAACTGTCCAATAGCATCTGTGAATTCCTGAGGTTTTATTTCATTTCATATTAATCAGAACTCACCATCCACCCCAACCCACCCCGTTACTATCAGTGCACCCCCATCATATGTAACCCTATAGCAATGAGGGTAAGTAATTGTAGTCACCCTGGCTATTCAGTGAGGGGGTGTGGTTGGTTACACCCATTCAGTTCAACAGATTAAGGATAGCTCAGTGGTTTAAGCATTGACTTGCTAAGCCCAGAGTTGTGAGTTCAATCCTTGAGGGGGCCACTTAGGGATCTGGGGCAAAATCAATATTTGGTCCTGCTAGTGAAGGCAGTTCTATGAGATAGGTATATCTCCATATTAACTCTATTGTACTCAAACACATGTCTGAACTAGCCCTGTTTGTTTTATTGTAAGCACGTTTTTAGGATTTTTTCCCCTCCCACAACATACATTTCAGCTTTTTGCTATTAATGGGTCTCTTTTACACACACAAAAACACAAGAGCTAATTCTCACAAACAATTTATTTATTTTTATTTAAAAGACATACAGTTCCTTGAAAACAAACCAAGATGCTTCATTAAAACTTAAGGGCCAAAGGCCTTCTAACAAAACACAGATAGTCACAAAACCCTTTTTTTTTTTTTTTTTAAATTTACAGCTACCGAGTTTTATATCGCATGTTTGCCCCCTGACCATTCTCTAACTTAATCCTTTTAGATTTCTTACAAATAGTCTTTTTCTTAAGCAGGGTTCTGTCACTTCTTGTGCGGACCAGACGGTCAATATAACACTGTAAGCAGGCATCTTCCAGTTTGGTCATTTTCTTTCAAACACGGTCAGGGTCTCCACTGAATTGCACAGCATTTTTCAAGGTCACCCCTTGTGCTAAATGTTCTTGGGTTAGGCACAGATATTGCATAGCATAACCTATGGCAATAACAGTGTTTAATTAGCTTTCCAAACACAGCTCAGCACACAGGCCCCGGAGCTTGCAGTTTATATTCATTGAAGTCCAAGTCACACAGTCATGGTGCCGTTGGGCTGGCACACCTAAGACACAGCCCTCACAATCTTCAAAAAGCTTTTCCCTAAGGCAGTGTTTAAGGACAGCATAAACAGCAACGTGTACAATAGTCCGCATAACTTTTTTATAACTCACGACGTGGCACTGGCTCAGTTAGTTCTATGCCAAGCCGCCTCCTAAACTCCTCATAGCCATCATCCTGAAAGTCCTCTTCAACAATTTGTATTGGTGTTGAGCAAAAACATGGTGGGCCCGGTTCATCTTCGCTGCTTGATGCAACGCTGTCCAGGGCCTCTGGGTCCTCTAGAAAGGCATCATCGAGCTGTTGAGAGATTTTCCGAAAAGAAACAGTGTAAGCACCCCCACTGCTTGTTTTTAATTTACACAAGCCCTGGTTCCTAGCCTCATTACCCACCCCTCCTTGACCGCCGCTTCTTAATCATTCATTTACCTGAGCACCGTCTTTTCTGTTCACCTTGTCCGCCGGTGACTCCCCCGAGCTGCAATCGCCTTCCACCTCTGAGGGGGTGGACAAAGAGAGGCCATCACACTCATTGGGGTGCCTCACGAAGGTTTCGGGGTCGGGTTCTGGCATATCCATCAACGGTTGTGTCAAAGGGTCCTCCTCGGAACTGTCGCTGATGTAGCGTTTTCTCCACACAAGTCCAAAGTTGCTCGGGGCTAAAACAAAGTCGGAAGTTCTCACAGGGGTGGTGAAGGAGTCCATGTTTCCTCTCAGCAGCCTTTCCACGATTTCTAAAACACGTGTCCTTGGTAAGAGATGGCCTCCTCTGTCTGGCGCTGGGACTTATGGGGTGATGGTGCTGCACTCTGATTAGTAGAGGCAAGTGGGGGGAGTTCTTAGAGGGGTCACACGATCCACTTCCGGAGGGGTCACCCCACCCTGGAAGGCACCCTGATTGGTAAAAATCTCCTCTCGGGGCGGTCCTGTTGGCACAAAACCCATCCTGATTGGTAGAGGGCGGTGGGAGGAGTTCTTAGAGGGGTCACACAACCCACTTCCGGAGGGGGTCACCCCCGCCCCGGATGTCACCCTGATTGGTCAAAATCTCCTCTCGGGGCAGTCCTGTCGGGACAAAACCCATCCTGATTGGTAGAGGGTGGTGGGAGGAGTTCTTAGAGGGGTCACACAACCCACTTTCGGACTGGTCACCTCACCCCAGAAGTCACCCTGATTGGTCAAAATCTCCTCTCGGGGTGGTCATTTCGGGACGAAACCCATCCTGATTGGTAGAGGGTGGTGGAAGGAATTCTTAGAGTGGTCACACGACCCACCTTGCTTCCGGTCATGTGGCCACCTTGACCCTGGAAGTAATACCCCCATAGGGCGGGACTTCCGGTGACCAGTGGGAGAGACTAAGGGGTCAAGGGGTGGGGCTTAAGAGGTGATGGGGCGGGTTAGGGTTTGATTGACGGTAAGGCCCTTATACTACTAAGGCACCCTGTTTATATAGTGATTTTCCTTCATTGGGACCAATGAGTTTTGCACCGTCATGCTATAATCAATTGTTGTTTGACGAGTGCTTGTTTTCTTAAATTGTCTTTCTGATTCTCTATTTTGTTCTTTCATCAAGTTCCTCAGGGAGTTACCCCATGCTGGTTTTGATCACAGCTATTTTGTCCCCATTGATAGGTACCTGTCTTTAGAGGTGTCAATCTGCCCTCCTCTGATATTTCAATAGGGGCATGTTGCAGCCTCCTAGAGCCCTTGCGTCTGTCTCCGGTGCTCCCTAGAACATCTGGTTCAGCGATGACCTTCACACTTACCTCTTTACACACACATTCCTCATTCACACACAAAACAGAATTAATTTACACAGAACATTTTGAACAGGAACATCAAATTGTAATGCAAAAGAAAACAATCATGGCATTCTTTTACTTATTTTAAAATGCAAAACCTACAACAATTGGTGACCCTCAAATGCCTGTTACTGCTCTGAAATCAGTCCAGACACAGATTCCCATTGGCCCATTAGGCCATACGTTTCTGTTATTCAAAAAGGGTGGCTGTCAGGATGTGATTAAATCATACATCAATACATTTAATACATGCTACATTATTATTCTTTATTCTTTATTCTTCATTCTAAATTATATAAAATAGAAACATAAAATCCTACTACTACATGTCCCCCTTTTGACTCCTCAAGAACAAGTCTTGAGTGGGTCATATTTTATACAATTGTTTTATAGCAATATACTGAGAGACAATTTGAGCTTCAGAGGGGTAGCCGTGTTAGTCTGAATCTGTAAAAAGCAACAGAGGGTCCTGTGGCACCTTTAAGACTAACAGAATTTGAGCTTGTAGTTGTAATTTAACAAACTATTTTTTGTGTTTAACAGCACATACAACACATTTCTAACAAGCAAACACAGGACAATATTAACACAACTAGTAATGGGTGAAACATAATAGACAATATGCCCTTAGAGGTCGGGGACCAGCTTGTAAAAACTTTGTACCAATGATAGGCTGTCAGGTTTTTTTTAGATTTAGCAATTTTTAGCATGTTTTTATTGGCATGTAATATTTGAATGACATGCTTTTTAATATTTTTTTTTGTTTCTTGTAAAAATGGAGTCACCTTTTTTAGTTCATTCTAAACACATGTTTTTAATGATGTGTCCTTGCTGCATGTTCTGTGGTGACAGGTAAGGACAAGCACACCCATTTCTGAGGGCTCCATTTCGTACACCCTCGGGAGTCCAATAATTTCTCCTCTTTTCCAGCCCACTGACCCATAACCCAGGGTAGCCAAAAGGATCCCATGGTCAATATTGGGAGCGGGACCTTCCATATTTCGGTCGCCACAGACTGTTGGTGAGTAATTTTAACAATAATTTCACCTAATAACAAATCAGGCTTAACCATGCTGGAAACATGCTGCATCCATTCATATTTGTAGGTATCAAACAAGAACCTCTTCTGTTGTTTTAAAAGATGCGTTAATATCCTACATTTTTAGATATTACCCCAAACATTTTGGGTTCAAGATTTTCCATCTCAATACATCCTATGGCCAAAGCAGTTTTATTTTCTAATTTTATTTGTTGTTTATACAGCAGCCAGGAGGTGATGTTCAGCCACCGCCATATATTCCATGTTGTTTTTAGGTTTCCCATACCTATTTGTACCAAGTCCACAGTAGTATTTGCCTGCTTGTGAATAAGACTGTCTTGCAGTTGTGACAAGGAACTTAACTTATTCTTAATTACCTTTAG
>NW_020693720.1:0-5158 GCF_002925995.2 Terrapene triunguis
AAAAAAAAAAAAAAAAAAAAAAAAAATAAAATTCAAAGCCATTCATACCCACCCATAAGGCTGCCACATTACACACAGTAAAATTTGTATTAAATATAATAAGACAAAATACTTTGTGCAAGGGGGTCAAGTTAGTTTCATAGGAACCATAACTTTGAATTTCTGGTTTATGTATTTAAAATCTCAGTTGTAACATTGCATTAATGTCTTTTTGCTTTTAATTTAAAGAGTTTCTGGGTCTGGCCTAGTGCTGTTCCAGTCGTGTAGGAGATATGGGTTTGATTCCTGGTCCTAGTCCCCAACTTAATTTGTTAGGAGCTATAAGTCCTGCGATAGCAGCATACTTGAACCATGTGATGGAGAGAGTGCCTAACATTGCTCAACAGTGGCTGAGCCACTTGATTTAAAGATCATATTAACAGACTCAAAGAATGGTGCGGTTAGGTGGGACTGGGAAGAGAGTCTGATGGTTCAGATAAGAATAGAATGGATAGCTTGGAGTGGAAATGTCTGATCTTGAGAAGATTAGTATATTTTGATCATTTTATGGTAATCTGTATACATCTTTTTTCCGTAAAATGATTTCCTCATTTTCAGACACTGCCCAGTGGCCATATTGTTATACTAGATGATTAAGCAAAGTGTGAATTTAAACTTTTTCTCTCTTTTTCTCTATTGCTTTTCAGAAAGCAAATGACAGTAAGTGGTTTACTGGACCCCAGCTGGTTTCTCTTCTAGATTTAGTGCTGTTGCTTCCTGAAGGGGCTGAAACAGATCTTCTCCAAAACTCAGATAGGTGAGATGTAATCAGAACTAGAGTAAATCTAAATCTGTGTGTGTGTGTGTGTGTGTGTGTGTGTGTATAATAAAATTTGAAGATTGCCTATATTTTTATTTAATGACAAAATATGCAGCAGTCACTTGCTTAGTTGCACTTAATCTAGGAGGAGAGTATCAGTTTGTCTCAGAATTTTAGAACCAGAGATGGAAATTATTAGTTAAATAAACTAGTTCCTCCCTGTGATGCACGTCTACCTCAGTTTCACCTTGGAATCCATCCATGCAAAGGAATATTGTCTCCTTTAGTGGCAAATTCAAACCCTTTTGTTGATATAAAAAGTCAGACATCTGCTAGTAAAACATTTCTTCTCAAAATCCCAAAGTAAAACAAGGTTACAATGAAGCATCTCTTCAATCCCCTTTAAAGGTCACCCTTCCCTAATCACCTGAGAGGCATTAACTACTCTTCCTCAGTTCCTTTAACCCCTGCTCCAGGGGCCCACTCTCCAGGCCATCTACCTGTGGGTGAAAAGCAGGTCTTGGAACTCTCAGGTCTTTTCCAGTAGCTCCCAAGTCAGGTCTCCTGCAAGAGGGCTCCCTGCAGTGCTTTACTCCACCCAGGCCTCCTTCCTTGTGAATCCTACCCCTGTTCAGAGGAACCTCCCTCTAGGAACAATCTTTTGTTCTTGGGCTCCGCCAACAGCCCTCCACTTGACTCTTCTGCCAAGGTCTCCCTGCAGTGTTACGCTCCTCAGGCCTCCTGGCCTGTGAGTCCCACCCCTGTCCTGCTCAAGGAACCGTCCCTCCCTTGTTTCTGATCTCAGCTTTCACTGACCATGCTGGTCCTTCCCATCTTCCTAGGGGCCACTGCACAAGCCTTTTTGCAACTCAGCAGGGTTCCCCAGCTCTAGCCCATCCTCAACAGTTTTCCTGAGAACTCATCACCAGCAGCTCATGGTTACTGCACTCCTTGAGCTCTTGCCCTCGAACAACTCTCTGCTGCTCCTGTCTTTCTTCTGTGCTTAGGCAACTCTCACCTGCCCCTTCTGACTTTTTCAGTTTCCCCTCACGCAGCTCTTCCTTGGCTCTTCCTTCAGGGACCTCTCCCGTAGGGCCTGGGCACCCTCTTTTAAGCCTAATTGGAGTCAGCTGACTAGTCACAGGTGTACTGGCCTCTTCCTTTTTTAAAGGACCAGTCCTCCTATGACACTTCCCTTTCAGTGGAGTGCAGCATTGCTGTAGAAAATGTCATGACTGTATTAAGTTGAAACTAACAATAAGAGGTTACTTACTAGTAACTGTTATTCTTCAAGTGTCACCTCTGTGCTAGCCCTTTTCTGAGATGTGGTGCCCTGGCATCGAGCTGCAGAACTACCTTGAACGATGCTCCTTCAACACAAGAGAGCTTGTGTGAGGGTGATGTCATTGCCCTACTGTATATAAGGAAGTGCATCATCCCCCAGCAGTCTCAATTTCTTCTCCCTAACCTCAGACATTATATAGAAATCTGAGGCAGAGGAGAAGTTGGGCAGGTAGTGTGAGTGCAGAGAATTCTTGAAGAACAAAAGTAACCTTTTTTTCTTCGAGAGAGTCTGTTTTCCCATTTGTGATAAACTAATAAGGAGTGCTCCAGGAGGTGGAGGGTGGACATGGAGTTCTTAGCTAAATATGGACTGGAGCTCGGCTTTCCCAAACTGGCCATCAGAGCACGATGCTCAGTTGAAGGAGTGGGTCTAGCACAGAACTCCCAAATTGCTACTTTACTTATCTCTACCAGAGGAACCTGCCTAAGGCACGCTACTGATGCTGTGGTGACTCTTGCAGAATGGGTCTTTAAACCAGGGGGTTTCCTAGGTGGGACATAACTGTATGTGAGTATCTGTGCCGTAGTGGGTTCTCCCTGGCATCTCTTTCCTTATATTTCAGATAACTTAAGGGGTTTTCTAAAGAGTTTGGTCTTTTTCCAGGTAAAAACTGAGTGGACTTTACATCTAGGTGGGCTTCCCAAGGGTAGGAATGAGGTCTGGTGAAGAACATGAGGAGGGAAATACATGGAGATAGGTGGAAATCTGAGACAACCTTAAGCATGAAACTGGTATGGGGCTTCATGGTGACTTTGTCCTTGTGGACCAGAGTATAAGGTGGAATGTTCAAAGCACTAAGCTCACTCACCCTCCTAGCAGATGTAATTTCTATTAGGAAGGCTGTTTTAATCACTAAGCGTGTGAGAGGGACTTGCCCAAGAAGCTCATAATGAGGGCCTGTCAGCTTTGTTGGGTCAAGATTTAGGTCCCATAAAGGCAGGGGCTCCCTAATTGGGAGAATTTAGTTACCATGTCCTTAAGAAATCTGAAGACCTTAGTATGGAAGATAAGATTCTCCTTAATGTAATTGTGATGAGCAGATATTGCTGCCATATGGTCCTTTAGGGAGGCTAAGCCTAAGTCCTGAGACTTAAAGTTTATAAAGTACTCTAGGATTGCATGGGCCCAAGCTCAGGATGGAGTCACTTATTTACTAGTGTCCCAGATAGAAAACAGTTTCCAGTTTTGTTTATAGCAGGGTGGAGTCCTTTGTGGATTGTAAGAGAATGGTGTGAACCCTTATATTAGTCAGCAGGTTATCCTCCAGGCTGCAGGTGAAATGTCTCTGGGTTGGAATGCAGAATCCTTCCTTACTGTTGAGATAGGAGGTTTGGAAGCCGAGGCAACAAGTACAGTGGTTCTCTGGCCAGCTGCAGAAGATGTGGCTGCCAGTGACTATGAGGTCCCATTGAGGCTATTAATAGGATGTTGGCTCTGTCCAACCTGATCTTTATAACACTTGGTATCAGGGGAATTGGAGGGAGACACATACTAGGAACAAATCTAAGAGGACTTTTGTCTTTGTGTGTACTTGGCATTTGGTGTTTGTTTGACACACAGTGGTCTATTCTGGTTGTCTCCATCTGTGAAATACTTGGGCTCGCCCCCATTGGTTTCAAGCAGCACTTGTGTTGATCTGGAAGCCTTTTGCTGAGCAAGTCTGCCTTCATGTTCTTCTTCCCGGGAAGGTGAAGAGCTACATAAGTTCTCCAAAGGGGACTCATATGGGTCCTCTGAAGGAGTCTCATCCCATTTCTCAGCTAGAGACAGGTCTTTGCAGTGCTGGTATCATTGCTGGCAAGGAAGGCTTGTGTTGGCACCAGATGAGGAATAGATGCCTATAAGGGTATCAGTGCTGAGGGAGGGCACCATGTTGGAACAGATACTGGTACTGAGGTCTGTGCCAGAGCTGGTATCTCAGCCTCCTGCAGGGCTTTCATGGAGTCCTGTACATAGGGCCACATGGACTGCTGAAGAGGACCCTCTGAGATCCTTCCATAATTTCTGGGTCTGAGGTGAGGGAAGTTGACTGAGTCTCAAGATTTAAGCAGGTCATCTTCCAGATTCAGCTCTGAAGGGGTCAAAGGTACCCCAAGGTGATTCTGGATTGTGACTAGAGAAATTGGTATAGGTAATCAAGCAGTAGAAAAGCATGAATGATTGCCAGTAGTCTCAACAGCAGATCCCCTTTCAGGCCTTGAAGGTGTTACTGGAATCTGAACCCGAGAGGAGTCAAGGTAGTCAGTACTGAGACGTTCAATTCCAGAGGAATTTGAAGAAAAACTGCTTGCTTCAAGAGTGTTCAAGCCACTTAGGAGAGTAGGAAGGAGGAGAAGGATAGTGCTTCCTTTTTCTTTTGCTTATGCCCTTCTTGTGGGAAGGTTTCATTGGGCCATCCCATGAAGGGCTTTGAATATCAACACAGAGCCTTTGAATTAGATTCTAGTCAATGGGAAGCCAGTGCAGAGAGATGCACTAGGTTGACCTGTATTACTAAACAGATGGGTTGCTGTGTTTTATACCAGTTGGTGTTTTTTCAGGATGTGTGGTTCTTAAACAAATTAAATTACTGTTAAATTTAATGTAAATCTGCACTCTAAGTGATGAATTGTACATTTCTAATTCATAGGATTATGGCCTCACTAAATCTATTGAGATATTTAGTCATTAAGGATAACGAATACGACAATCAAGTAAGTGATGATTGATTTAAAAAGCTATCTTTTCAGTTTAAAAACAATAGCTGTGCAAGTTCATGACAGTTAGCTGCTGCTGCAAAAAAAGTCTTTATTCAATATCCAGTGAGAATGTTTCTGTTAATGGTGTTCAGAGAATTTTGAAGTTTTATACTGGGGAAAATTAAATGCTTTCTCACTGACTATTTTTTTTCAGCAAGTTTATTCTAGTGTTGTTCTACCTCCACCAGAAATCCAGGTCAGCACCTGTAATTCCAGATGATATCACCATAAACAGGGCCAGCTCCAGGCACCAGCTTCTCAAGCAGGTGCTTGGGG
>NW_020693721.1:0-6691 GCF_002925995.2 Terrapene triunguis
GAATGTCCAATATAGATTAATATCCATTCAAGTTCTTGGCATGTATGCTAAGGAAACCATTTGGTCCACAACAAATCATGAACATGGGACATTTACAGAAATGTGGTACTTACATATTTATTTCCAAAGAATTCATTAATATGTAGCTAAAGTTCATAAAATCAGAACGGTTTGAAATGGAAAAGGCCTATTACAGCATCCAGTCCACAAAGTATTTTCCAGTGTTTTGTCTAGTCTAGTTTTAAAGGTCTCCAAAATGGGACTTCCATCATCTCCTTTGAGAGAAGATTCCATGCCTGATTGAGATCAACATCAGTAAGTTTACTTGATATTCTAAGTTTTCCATATTTTCTCTGTCCTCACTGGTGTCTGCAACTCAACCCATTTTTGAATCCTATGCAAGTTTTGTAAGTGTATTGTTCATGCCATCCTCTGTGTCAGTAAGGAAGATGTTTGGCATTTCTTTTTTCTTGCATTAAAGATTGATTAAAGCACTTTGAACTCTCCAAAGGAAAGGTGCTCTATCCCGCAAGATACTGAGCTATTTCTAAAAGGCAGTGGGTGCTCTCATCCTCATCTGTAGGCACTAATGAGAGGTGAGAGACCTCAGCACTTCCAGGGTTAATTAGTGCTTTACAGGATAAGCTTTGTATGATCAAAGTCCTCAGTTTATTTTTAATAGTTCTGACTTGTGTACAGAATTCAATCAAGTCATAATAAGATTTCATACTTGAGTTGGGGGACTGTTTTCCTTCTAGTCTCTTGATCATTATACCGGCAATTATATAATGTATATTTTAAAAAGTTATGACCCAGTCTTCAATGCAAAGTTATCCCACTGTGTTCCTCAAAAAAGGAAAACAGAATTTGCAAATGGTGAAGGAAGAAAGTGACACCAATTTTTTTAACTGAATATTGAACTATTACCATCTTATTTTGTGAAGCTACAAGATGTCTTGAGAATAAAGAGTTCATACAGCAAATTCCCCCCCCCCTCCTCCCTCCCCATACCACAAACATCCTTTTAACAAAACAGGATGTATTGCTTTTCAGCTGCTTCATCATCAAGACAGGAAACCAACAAATTGCTGTTTAAACATCTAGCAGGTTTAGATTCCAATTACTTCACCATTATTGTAATGAGTTTTTCTGTAAACAACAACAAAAACACACCAAGTACACTCAGAAGAATCTTTTCCCACATTTTAGTATTAGGAATGGGATTTTCATTTTACTGTTGGTGGGATTTAAAGCCATAAGGCCCTGGCCTTGTGAGTTTCTGTTACCTGCAATGGGAGAAGAAGATGCTCAGCACCTTACAGGATAGACTTTTTCAAGTTTCATCCAGAGCCCAGTGAAGTCAGTGGAGAAACTCCCAGTCACTTCAATGAGCTTTGGATCTGGCCCCCAGACATCCACAATGCACCCCCTGGAGACTTTCACTCACCCTTTTGCAGTGGAACAACTGAACTAAAACTTCTGTAAAGGGGCTCTCTCCAGCATTCATCACTGTGTTTCCATCCTACAACTGCATGTTTCTATATAAACTAAATGGTAAAAATAAAAATCAGAGAACCCTATAGATTTTTATCACAAAGGCCATTTAACAGGATATAAATATGTATGAAAATAAGTGCACAGCAAATGAATTACTATAATAGAATTTTCTTGTTTCAATATAATGGAGTCAATTTTGAAAACCACCATCTATCCTGAATAAACCCACTTCAGTCAATGAGATTATTAATGTGAGTCAACTTACTCAAAACCTTCCTCTCCCTTGTACATCCCCATAAGAGTCAGAGGTAAATTAGCCCTTAATTAACAAGGCAGGGCTCAGACAATTCTCATCACCATCAAGAGTTCCACAGGGAAGCTTTCAGTCTCATTTAAACGTCCACACTCATCCACGTCCAGAACAGCCCTCTTTGTGAATCATTCCTGGTCTCATGATTAGAAAATGGCTGCCTGTGTACAATCTATGATATTTAAATCCTTGGAATTCAGACCAAGTTTCTCCAGCTGACTAAGTTCAGGCTCCTAAATTCCTTTAGGGATCTGGCCCTTTTCCCAGCTAGGTCTGTTCAAAGAAAGGTTATAAGAAGTTTGTATTGCGGGGTGTGTGTATGGGGATGGGGGGGGGGGGGGAGTATATTTTCCCCCACCCCCAAAACCAGGGACAGTGCAGGTAGCACTCCATCTATATACTTAATCACTATGCTTTTGAAATATGGCATATTTGTTGCTATGGTTCTTTGGATAGCGTGCAAAGTATATTCAAAATGTTACAGATTTTAAGAAGTTCTCTGAATAGTTTATTGTAAAGATTAATGGGTTAAATTCAGTCCTTTGTAGAGGGGCAAGGATGAGGCTTAGACTGCACTTACTTCTTTCTCACTTAAACCGTCAAAATAGGGCTTAAGTGGGGTTAAAACATTGTAAGGACCTTGTTCTGGCTCTGCACAGAGACGAATGTCACCCAATAAAAGTTACATACTCTTATGGAGTGGGGGGAATAGACACTAACAGATACCCAAAGGGAAACTCACAGACAGGGTGTATATAGCAACAGAATTCACAAACAGCATATGAAACCCCTTATGAAACTATAGGAATCTATTGATGTAGGTGAAAACAAAGAGTTAATCCTTTTGAGGCAACTCTGAGTTTGCATGACACAAGAGCCAGATTTTAGTGCAAGGAAAATGTGTTTTAAGAGATTTTTTTCCCCCTTGACAACAATTCTATCAGATCTATAACCTTGGTGGGACTTTGAGTTAAGACAGGATGAAAAATTCATGAGTAAATTCTCCCTAGGAATTGGGGCCTATTACAAAGCTCATTGAAATCAACTGAAGAACTTCCCATTGACTTCAATGGACTTTGCATCAGATCCTTAGTGATCTATTTTCATCACTGCTTGGAAGACTTATATTAGTTGGCTTTTTCATGCTGAGAACATTATTCCTTGATCAAATTTGCTGATGTTTATGTTAAAAAAAAATAAGGGAGTGCAGAGAACCTCAGTACCTGTAACCATTGTTATAAAAATCTCATACTCTTTTTGAAAAAGGTCTAAACAAGGGAGCAGTCAGAAGAGTTGCTGGATAGCATGAGGGAAGGTTAGTAGATGTTCATATCTCAAAGTGTAGCCTGACTTTTATATAAGGCAAACGCAAATCTGTATTGCCTTGAAATAGCTCATCTGCAGATGAGAAATATCCAGTGACGATTTGTCTATCAGTCACTTCCTCTACTCAAGTGATCCCTCCCTTTTTCTGAGATCAGAATTCATATTCCTTTGTTTCTCAATAGCAGGTTCATCATAACTTAGTGAGAATGTTACTATTGCAGGTTTTTCTTGTTGCTTCAGTAGTTTGGTCTTAAAGTTGATTTTTTCCACCCTAGCCTTCTACACGCAGGCATGTTACTGAGCAATAATTGGAGATCCTCCATGTTCATTCAATTTCAGATTAAATGGGTTTTGTCTTTTTTCTCTGTAGATGGAGAGGCCCAAGTACTGGTACAATCTCAACTATCCATCACCAAAGCAGAAGATAGAACTGCACGAATTGACTGTCATGTTTCTGGCATAACCCTGAGTAGTGCTTATATACACTGGTATCGACAGAGACCTGATGCAGTTCTGGAATGGATTCTCTATTTTTCAATAGGAAAACCAGACTTTGACCAGGATTCTGAGAAGGGAAAGTTTGAGGCAGAGAAGCAGCTCTCCAAGTTGATCTGTGTCCTGACAGTAAAGAAAATAACCAAGAGTGACACAGCTACCTATTACTGTGCTGCTTGGGATCACACAGTATTACTAAACCATTCATGCTCTGTACAAAAACCTACTTTGTATTCTCAATAACAATCTTTCAAATGTGTGATGTGACGGGTTGGATCACAGAAACCCCCTTGGGAACTGCCAACTGATGTGCCAAGAGTACTTCTGCCCCTGCTTTCCCTGCCAGCCTGGGACTCCAGCACCCTGTCTTGCTGAGCCAGACACCCCCGTCTGCTCCATCACAGATTCAGGGTCTGAATTACATGCCCCAAAGCTGCAGTCCTAACCTGAAAGCCACTTACAGAAGTGTCCCCGTCTTTAACAATCAGATACCCAACTCCCAATGGGGTCCAAGCCCCAAATAAATCCATTTAACCCTGTATAAGCCTTATACAGGGTAAACTCATAAATTGTTCACCCTCTATAACACTGATAGAGAGATATGCACAGCTGTTTGCCCCCCCAGGTATTAATACATACTCTGGGTTAATTAATAAGTAAAAAGTGATTTTATTAAATCTAGAAAGTAGGATTTAAGTAGTTCCAAGTAGTAACAGACAGAACAAAGTGAATTACCAAGCAAAATAAAATAAAACACGCAAGTCTATGTCTAATCAAACTGAATACAGATAAAATCTTCATGAGTTCCAGTAAGCTCTCTTTTACAGACTAGTCTCTTTCTAGTCTGGGTCCAGCAGTTGCTCACACTCCCTGTAGTTACTGCCCTTTATTCCAGTTTCTTTCAGGTATCTTTGGGGGTGGAGAGGCTCTCTCTTTAGCCAGCTGAAGACAAAATGAAGGGGTCTCCCACAGGCTTAAATAGACTCTCTGTTGTGGGGGGAGACCCCCTCTTCTCTCCTATGCGAAGTCCAGCTCCAAGATGGAGTTTTGGGATCACATGGGCAAGTCACATGTCCATGCATGACTGAATTTTTTACAGGGTAGCAGCCATGGTTCACATGCTTCCTTGAACATCCTCAGGTAGACTTCTTATGTGGATTGGAGCATTCCAAGATTCATTGTTCCTTAAGTGGTTCTTGATTGGGCACTTAACTTTGCAAATTCCTTTCTAAAGAAGCTGACCAAATGCCTTACAAAGCTTACTTAGAAATCAAGCAAGTATACAGCCAATGTTCATAACTTCAAGTACAAAAATGATACATGCATGCAAATAGGAGGAATATATTCAGTAGAGCATAGCCTTTACAGAGATATGTTACATGACATATGTAGCATAAAACATATTCCAGTTATGTCATATATACATTCATAAGCATATTTCCATAAAGCCTTATGGAAGGGACCATCACATATGAAACTACAGCTACCTCCTAATCCTGCCCCTCATGATGGAACCAGACGTAGAAACCCCTTACTGGTTTCTGCAACAAGAGATAAAAGCAACAGAACTATTGCTCTCACAAGTTTTGCGAACAGTAAGATCCCACCTGTCTCTGCCAAACAACAAGACCAAGTAGTTGCACAGGGCAGCTAAATAGTAAGGCCAGCAAATTTTCAGTTGCTCTCTGGGGGTGACTAAGGTTTGATACATGTCCACATTTACTAGTTTGCATAAGGGAGCTGACATGACAATTGAATTAGATCAAGATTGGACATTCATTGAAACAGGAAAGTCAATCCAGGGTGTTCAATCCAATATGCAGATCTAATGAAAAATCTCCTGGTTACTGACAGTATGGAGGATTAATTAGCCTATCACCTGGTCCATAAACTCATTTTAATACTGCCTATATATTCCAGTAATCTTTATGCAGTTAGTTACTCAAGTGCACTGCAAACTAGACTGCTAATGTATAAAATATGTTGTAACACTGCTAGAGTAGAAACAGGAAAAAGATCCAAGCTATTCAATTAGCATTTGACCTGGGAAGAGCTTGTTAGTCCAGCAGATGCCTGCTCATAAAGCCACAAAATTCAGTTCTAAAGAACAGTTTCATATTTAGTCTGCGATACCAGTTTGTTAGATGAGATGTAATATAAAAGTTACACTCTCCTGGAGCAGATATTTCTATCTAACCATACATGTGAATGCACCTTACGAGCAAATAGATGATCAAAGTCGCTGCCCCATGGAGCTGATACCCTAAACTGAGAAGAGTTACTAGAGAAATGTGGATTAATGCTTGGATGGATAATGAAGTAAGGAAAACAAGGACTGCAGTGATGTGACATCCCCTAAAAAATAAAATAAAATAAAATAAAAGCACCAAGAGGAATTAGGTTTTGAAGGCCCATGGGAAGGGTGCATTTTGACAGAAATTTGAGGAAGGGGAGATGATGAAAACATGACAGATGGATCAGGGTATAATGGTATAAATGTAAACTAGTAGTGCTATAGTGTAGAATGTTAAAAGCAATTGTCATATGCTTTAATGAACTGGATGCTGTATAGGTGTGTGTGTGTGTGTGTGTGCGCATGCGCGCTCATGCACACTACCCTCTGGCAGATGGTTCCTGATTTGTTCAACTAAGGACATAGGCACTATACAGCTAAACAAATTCCTTTGTGCGGGATCATGCTGTTTTATTCTGTGTTAACAGAGAAATGAATTGTGTGTTTACAAAAATGGCTCTTGAAATATACAGAACATCACCTTCTGGGTGGCCCTTTGATCACTAAATGAGAGCTGAACAGAGTTCTTCTCTAGTTCAAGTAGAATTCTCTGCAGTGGATTGGTCCTCACTGCAAGACAATAAAAACGAATATTGAAAAAAAGAAAAGTTGTTTATAAATTAATCGTACAAGACACCTTCAGGTATAAATTCACCCTTTTTTAGAGCTGGGATGAAACTAAGTGTCCATGAACAGGGCCATCCTATTTCAGTAGAGGGCAACAGCACACAGATGTATTAGCACTGTTACGAGTAGCAAGATGTAAAATG
>NW_020693722.1:0-8865 GCF_002925995.2 Terrapene triunguis
ATGGACACCGTTGTCTTTATTACTGTTTTCGCGGGAATGTTTTAAACCTGGGACGCAGACTGTGGCGGGGGGCGGGTTTAGGGTTGTGATGCAAATGATGCTTCTAAACTCCAGGAATGACAGGCTCCGCGGTGGTGGACTGGTTGTTTCAACGGAGCCTGCCAGCCCTCCTGGCCGGGACTGCGTGTATGTGTCGGCTATGTGACTGTCTTGCAGGGGGAGGAGGGTTACAGATCCCCTGCTGCGCGGCTCTGTGATCCAGGGTAAGGACCGCTGCATAAGATCTGTAACTGCCCTCCCCCGCCACCAAGTCACAGAGCAACACCACCCCCCCCAACACACAGAACATGAAAACCAGGATAACTAGTCACTGCACTGTATATGTGCCCTGCTGCTGCACCTGCCCCCTGCTAAAGGTGACTGTCCTGTCCAATGACCAAGCCCCTTCCCCCCCCTTCAGACAGACTCCCCTCCAAAAGAAGAGGATGGAAACAGAAATGAACAGAAACGTATTCTTTATTAACAACCGCACATGGAACGGGGGGGTGAAACTTGGACGGGGTCTTGTGTGAGGCGGGTAGGAAAGGACTTTTCAAATTTTGGGGAATGAGAGCCTTCTAGTGGTAGAGCAGTCCGCAGGGGTGGAGTGAAATTTTTCACGGCCCCTTCCACCCCTCCGTGTTTGGACTTTGGGTGAGGGGGGTATGGGACTTGGTGGCGGGGCAGGGCAGTTACAGAGAGACTGCAGCGGGGCTCTCTCCTCCTGCCTCCGGTCCTGCAGAACATCCACAAGGCGGCGGAGCGTGTCCGTTTGCTCCCTCATTAGTCCAAGCAGCGTTTGAGTAGCCTGCCTGTCCTCCTGTCGCCACCTCTCCTCCCGTTCCATGTTTGCCCGGTGCATTTGGGACAAGTTCTCCCTCCACTGTGTCTGCTGGGCTGCCTGTGCTCGGGAGCATTCCATTAGTTCAGCAAACATGTCTTCCCGTGTCCTCTTCTTCCTCCTCCTAATGTGCGCTAGCCTCTGGGCAGATGTGGCTGTGGGAATTGGAAAAAGGGAGTGAATTCCTGAGACAGATCAATGTATCTGTGAACAGAGAACATAGTCTTGCTCTGTGAACAAGACCATGCAGAGCACCTATCACACGCGCACTGAGGACAAGGTCGAATTTTCGGCCCTCGCCTACAGTGCCTGCGGTCTTGCTGTGGCGAGCTGAGGAGCAGGGCAGGACACCGGACTTTGTCTAGATGGCAAACATGGTAAGCCGTAGACTTGTGGCCGCTTAAAACTTTAAGAGTGGCACTGGCCTCCTTTCACATAGAAAGCAATGCGAGTCTCTGCTGGCAGCAATCCTGCAAGCATGAACTCTGGCCCTGTCCCACCCCCTCGCGGCTGTAAACCGCGTGGCTGTAAACCGGCGGTTGCAGTTCTGTAAAGGGACGAGCAAGCAGTCCCAATACTAACTTTCCCCTACCTAATTCACAGCAGGGAGTCATGCCTGACATCACCCTCCTGAAGGTCTCCGAGAGCCAGAAGGAGAAGATGCTACGGGACAGCCTGCAGAAACCGGGGCCATTTGCTGCACTGCTGTGCAAGGCCATGATCCCGGAGTACCTGCTGGCGTTGTGGCAGGGAAACGTGTCCTACCACGGGGGGCCTAATAAGCTCTCCCTGCCCAGGAACCTGCTGATGAGGCTGGAAAAACACCTGCAGGAGGTGTATGAGGAGTTCTCCCCGGAGGATGTCGCCTCGATCCCCGGTTACATTGACCAGTTCTTGGCTTAGGTGCCCTTGGAGGGACAAATGACTGCAGGGTTTTGGGCACTATAATCATGAAGCGGACATTGTGAGATTTTTTGAAAATGGTTCGGACTATATATTGAGGCGCCCAAAGACGGAGTAATCATGATAGACTTTGCACTGATTCCCCTTTTGTTTGACTTTCCTGTTTACATGTTTTGAAGCACTTTACCCACTGTTAATATTTTCAATCTTCCTGTTTTGTTGCAAATAAATGTTTACATGTTTTAAAGCACTTTAGCTACTGTTAATATTTTAAATATGCCAGTTATGTTGTAAATAAATGTTTGGATATTTAAAACACTTACTGCTTGATCCTTCCCCTGAATCTGTGTCTGGGGTAACGGCTGGGGAGGGTTGGTAGGGGATCTCTGTCAGGGTGATGAAGAGCTCCTGGCTGTCGGGCAAATCAGCGTTGTAAGCGCTGTCTACTGCCTCGTCCTCCTCATCTCCTTCCTCCTCTTCCCCGTCCGCTGAGGAACCGGCCGCGGACAATATCCCATCCTCAGAGTCCACGGTCAGGGGTGGGGTAGTGGTGGCGGCCGCACCTAGGATGGAATGCAGTGCCTCGTAGAAACGGGATGTGTGGGGCTGGGATCCAGAGCGTCCGTTTGCCTCTTTGGTCTTCTGGTAGCCTTGTCTCAGCTCCTTGATTTTCACGCGGCACTGCGTTGCATCCCGGCTGTAGCCTCTCTCTGCCATGGCTTTAGAGATCTTCTCATAGGTCTTTGCATTCCGTCTTTTGGAGCGCAGCTCGGAAAGCACGGACTCATCTCCCCACACAGCGATGAGATCCAAGACTTCCCGATCCGTCCATGCTGGGGCCCTCTTTCTATTGGATTGCACGGCCATCTCTGCTGGAGAGCTCTGCATCGTTGCCACTGCTGCCACTGCTGCTGAGCTCGCCACGGTGTCCAAACAGAAACTGCGCTTCAAACTGCCCAGACAGGAAAAGGAATTCAAATTTTCCCGGGGTGTGGCTGGTCAGAGCATCCGAGCTCGGACTGCTGTCCAGAGCGTCAACAGAGTGGTGCACTGTGGGATAGCTCCCGGAGCTATTAGCGTCGATTTCCATCCACACCTAGCCTAATTCGATATGGCCATTTCGAATTTAGCGCTACTCCTCTCGTTGGGGAGGATTACAGAAATCGATTTAAAGAGGGCTCTATGTCGAACTAAATGGCTTCCTGGTGTGGACGGGTGCAGGGTTAATTCGATATAACGGCGCTAAATTCGACATAAAAGCCTAGTGTAGACCAGGCCTTATTAGCCCTCTGGGACCTTCTTAAGACTGGTGGTTCGTTACCCATATTTTCTATTTCCCTATCCTCAGGTAATACTGGGTCAGTTTGAAGGATCTGGCCATTCTCGTTAGGGTTTGGGTTTGCCCCACTCTGTCCCCCTCTGTATTCGGTTTGTGGGACTAGAACCATTTCCCAATTGGTTTCAGCCTCCTCGGGGTGTACTGATCTACGCCTCCTATGGTCCCTGTCTGGACTAAGAGTGCAATGTTTCAACTGGTCCCTATGTACTACTCTCTCAGGACCTCCTCGTTCAGGCCGGATGGTGTAAACTGGTAGCTCGGGATTGTTGTGAGCGACTACAATGTGGGGATTTGACTCCCATTTGTCCTGTATTTTATTACGCCCCCGGTGTCTATGGTTACGAACTAGTACACGGTCACCAGGCCTGATGAGAGCCCCACTGGACTTGCGATCATAAGTCCTTTTCCTACTTCGGGCTGTGTCTTTAGTTGTATTGAGAGCAACGTCACAGGCTATCTTCAGCCTGTCATGGTGACCTTTGACCCAGTCATCCAAATTGGTCACCTCATCCTCCTCAGGGCCCTCTCTGTCCAGAATATCCAATGGCAACCTGGGATCCCTCCCAAACATGAGATAAAAAGGAGCGTAACCTGTCGACGAATGGACATGGCTGTTATAGGCCAACACCAGCTCAGGGAGATGTTCCTGCCAGGCTCGCTTCTTTTCTGGCAGGAGCGTTCTTAGCATGTCATGCATTGTCCGGTTAAATCTCTCGCACTGAGCGTTTCCTTGCGGGTGATAGGGTGTTGTTCGGCTTTTGGCTATGCCATAGAGTTTACACAATTCAGATATCACCTCTGATTCAAAATTCCTCCCCTGATCCGAGTGTAACCGTGCCGGACAACCATAGTACACAAACCAGTGTTTTATGAGGGCTTCAGCCGTTGTCCGCGCTGTCTGGTTTCTAGTTGGAACTGCAACAGTGAATCGGGTGAACATGTCCGTGAGAACCAGTATGTTCTCATACCCCTCTGAAGATCTCTCTAGCCGTGTGTAATCCATCGCTAGGACCTCCATTGGGGCAGTCACATTAGTACAGGTCAAAGGGGCTCGGTTGGGAGGAAACACATCCTTGGCTAAGGCACACCGTTTGCACTGACGGATCCACACTTGCACGTCGCTACCCATCGTGGGCCAGTAATAGTTTCTCCTCATTACCTCCAGAGTGCTCCTGTCTCCAAAATGCCCCCCATGATCATGCCTGGTTTCATAAACTTGACGGCGGAGTGACACAGGCACCACTGACTGCCACACTTCTTCACCATCTCGGGGATGATATGTTACCCGGAACAGCACTCCACGATGTAATCTAAGTCGTTCCCACTGTCTGGCTAGCTTCTTAGACTGGGGGTATCTGGCCCCAAGTCTCCGTTCTGGCCTCGTTCGGCTCATGACCGCCACTAAGACAGGTCCAACATCACCTTCTCGTTGCAGAGTTTGAATCTCCTCCCATGAGTACCCCGAGATTATTGCGCTCTCCCCTTTTACCAGGTTTTGTACTGCATCCTTTACCGTCACTTCGTCCTCGGGCTTTGGATTCTCTAGCCACAAACACGTACGCACGACATCTGCAGGAATGACTAGGAAGTCTTTCTCCAGATCCTCGCCCTCTTCTGATTCCTCCTCCAGAGGCAATCTAGACAGGGTGTCAGCATTGATGTTCTGCCTTCCAGGTTTATACTGTACTTCAAAAGTGAACTCAGCGAGTTGGGCCACCCAGCGGTGTTCAATTGCACCTAAATTAGCCGTTGCGAGGTATCGGAGTGGATTGTGGTCTGAGATTACCGTGAATTTAGAGTACACTAAATAATCCTTAAATTTTTCAGTGATAGCCCACTTCAAGGCCAACAGTTCTAGTTTAAAAGCACTGTAGTTTTTGTCATTTCTTTCTGACCTCCTCAGCCCTCGGCTCGCATATGCGATCACACGCTCGGCCCCCTCTTGCTTCTGGCTGAGCACCGCACCTAGGCCGTGCAGGCTCCCGTCCGTTGTCACTATAAATGGCAGGGTAAAGTCAGGATATGCAAGCACAGGTGGTGACATCAGCCGATGTCTTAATTTGTCAAAAGCTGTCTGACAGGCATCATCCCACACAAAACATTGGTCCCTTCCCTTCCTTTGGGCAGGTTGGCCCACTAGTCCATATAGCGGTGCAGCAATGTGCGCAAACTTTGGAACAAATCGTCTGTAATAGCTCATGAAACCTAGAGTCTGCCGCACTTGCTTGGCATTCTTGGGGACCGGCCAATTTTCCAGCGCCCTGGTCTTCTCTTCATCTACCTGGATTCCATCCTTTGAAATTACATGGCCCAAGAATTTGACTTTTTCACATAGGAGGCAGCACTTACTCGGCTTCAGCTTCAATCCATGTTCCTTCAATCGTGTGAAAACCAAGTCCAATTTTTCCATATGACTCTCAAAATCCTTGGAAAACACAATAACATCGTCCAGGTATATCAGCAAAGTGTCTAAGATATAGTCTCCTAACACCCCCTCCATTAGTCTCTGGAACGTAGCAGGTGCATTACACAATGGCATACGTGTCCATTCAAACAGCCCAAACGGAGTCGTCACTGCTGTCTTTTCCCGGTCTCGTTCTTCCACTGCAACCTGGAAATAACCAGAAGTTAAATCGAGGGTTGAAAACACTCTTGCACTTCCTAATGCATCCAGTGACTCTTCCACCCGGGGTAGCGGGTAGGCATCCTTGTGCGTTACCTCATTCAGTTTCCTGTAGTCACAGCAAAATCGCACCCCACCATCTTTTTTTATTAC
This sequence comes from Terrapene triunguis, assembly GCF_002925995.2. Taxonomy (NCBI): domain Eukaryota; kingdom Metazoa; phylum Chordata; order Testudines; family Emydidae; genus Terrapene; species Terrapene triunguis. The sequence continues at coordinate 5,899 of NW_020693722.1, forward strand.
AATCACTGCGGGTGATGCCCACGGACTGTGGCTTTCTTTAAGGACACCTTGAGTCACTAGGTCCAGAATGTGTTTTTTTACCTCCTGGAACACTCGTGGTGAGATCCGCCGGTGTCTCTGTTTTATCGGGACAGCATCTCCAGTGGCTATTTGGTGTGTCACTGTGGTGGTGTAACCAAAGTCCCGCTCATCCCTGGAAAAGACCTCTTGATGTCTCTCCAGTAGCGCCCGCAAACGGCCAACCTGTGTAGGGGTTAGCTGTTGGAGGTCCACTTGGACTGGAATGGGTAGCTCTCCATCAGGTGCCGCTTGCGATGTGATAACCTGTTTGCCTTTTTTTACTTCTGTCACCCGCAGCTCATCCCCATTTTCTTCCAAGGCCACCCCCACTGGGGGCACCACTCCTTCAGGACGGTGTACCTCTGCCACCCTGGTTCGGGGCCACAACTTTATGGCCTTGTTACTTGAGTTTAACAGCCTGACTGGCACTTTTCCTTTGCTGGCATTAGCAAGTACATTTGCAACCAGGAGCCCATTAGGGAGACTGGCCCCAGGTGTTGGCTCAACAAGCACTCTGTATCCATCAAAGTCGCTTGGCACCCGGCAGCGCCCATCAATAATCTTCTCACTCCAGGGAGGTATAACCACCTTCTGTCTCCCTGCCACCTTAACATAGCCAATTTGTCCCGTTGGACCCGGGAAACGTCCATGTCTCTCCACTTGGGCTAGTACCCGCTTCAGTGTAGCGTCCTTCCTAGGCTGCCCGTGACGGTTCATCTCCTGGGTTCCTTCTCCTACCAACAGTAATTCTTTCAGCTCTCTTATAATATTCATCCCGAGAATTCCCGGTACTCTGTTCTCCATTAAAGTCTTTCCTGAAGCTGTGTCCTTTAGGATAAAGATGCATTTCCCAGGGATTGTTCGACCCATGTACCCTACATCAGCTTCAAGACACCCCACCACAGGGATGGCAAGTCCATTAGCTGCCGTTAGCTGTACAAATCGGGTATTATGCATGGTCAGATCTCTCTCTTTTAAGCAGTTTTGGAAATATGATTCAGAAATAGTGGTGACTTCTGAGCCAGTGTCTATCAAACAGCGGGTTCTCACCCCTGCTATGGTTATATCCACTGTCAAGCAGTCCCCGAAAGCTCGGCCACAGAAGTCGCTGAATACACTAACATCATCAGGGTCCTTTTCCTCGCTGCTTACACACTGCCCTTTTCCTAGGGACAGCCGCAGAAACCCTTCAGTCCCCACTTGGCCTTCTGATGGTTGGCTGCTTGCTCCCGGTGCCTCTTGAATGTCAGGCGCCTGGGACTCCAGTCTCCTTCTCAGTGTACAATCTCTGCTAGTATGTCCTGGCCTTTCGCAAGTATAACAAATGTATCTTCCCAGGTCATCCTTCAGTGGAGATCTTCGGGATCCTGGGGCCCTTGGATATCTTGGCATATTAGTGGGGGGTTTTCCTTTCATCACCTCAGTCATCACTTTCAGCATCTCCCCCTGCTGGACCGCCAGTTTTTGGACAGCTTCACTTAAGCTTTCCAATGTTGGCTGTGTTTGGGGCAGGGCTTTTCCCCCAGCAGCTGCATTCACAAGGCCGCCACTTCGTGTATGGGGGTTAGTCTTGGCTGTCTCTGCCACAGGAACTTCCTCTTCTTCTGACCACATAATAGCAGCCTGCATGAGTTCATGGAACTTCTTACTGGGCTCTTCCTTAAACCTCCTTTTCATTTCACGGCGGAGGTAATCATCCTGGAGCCCCAGCACTAACTGCTCTTTCAGAACCGTATCTGGGTCTGGAACTCGCTGAGGGTCTCGCCGCTCCACTCTGCTCATTTTCTCCTGGAGGTCATATGCATATGCCCGGATAGTTTCACCGGGCTCCTGCTTTCTCTCAAAGAACTCCTTTAGTCGGGTTCCAATAGGTACATTGTCCCCATACACTTCTAGGAGGAGTTCAAATACCTTTTCCACATTTTTTTTGTCCGCCCCTGCCATGAACTTTACTGTGGCCTTGGCCTGGCCCTTGAGGTGTTCCTCTATGAAGTCTACATGATCTTCTTCAGGTACTCTTAGCACACGCAGAGCTGCCTTCACAGACTTGACCCACTCCTCTACCATAATGTCTCCTGGTCTTGTCGGGAAGCCACCAAACTCTGTGACCTTCCGCTCCCGTGGAACATAAATAGTAGGGGGTTTCTTAGTTTCTGCTGCCTGTTGGTCTATCACTGCCTTAGCCAGTGATAAGGCTTCTCTCTGTTCTGTTCTAGCTTGCTGTAATGCCTCAGCTTGGTCTGATAATCTGCGCTGAAGTTCAGCAAACTGGGCCCGCAGTTCTTCAATTCCAGCCATGGTAGGGTGCTCAACCAGGCCTGGACCGTGCAACTAGAATTCAACCAGTAAACCAATGGGGTGGACCCTGTGGATAGGATCCTGTTCGTGACGCCAATTATGTAAGCGGGGGAATGGTCCCGCTATTGTGGGGAACTTTCCAGGCTTCTGCACTACCCCGGTGAAGTGGGCTAGCGAAAAGATCTGAGTCCTCGCTCCCACTTCCTTTACCCAGAGGCCTCCCTGCCCTTGAGGACTCCCCTTCCACTCTCCTGTCTGGCAGAGTCCTCGTAACCCCAACAAGGCTGGGCCCAGGATTCCTGGGGGGCTTGACCCCCAACCCTGCTGTGGTCACCTAGGACAGGGGCTAGGGTGTCCCCACTCCGGGGTACTCTCTCTGTACTGGGCACCTCCCTGACCCACTGATTATTCCATACAATTTAAAACAAATACAAGTTGTTTAATTAACAATTAATCTAAAGAAAAGAATAAGGAAAAATGGGGAAGGTTAAAGGAAAACACATCATCCCGCTTTGTGGCAGGGAACATCACAAACAGTGTCTCTGGACATCAGGGCACTTCGCAGTCTGTTCCTTGTTAGTCCCAGATTTCCGTCTCAGGCCCTGGCTG
>NW_020693723.1:0-28065 GCF_002925995.2 Terrapene triunguis
CCAGCACAGGCACGGGGGACAGGGAGAGGGGCTCAGACAGCCCCCCCAGAGCAAACCGCTCCTAATTCCCAACTCCCATATGGGGGGCAGGCTGAGCCCCCCAAATCCTGGCTGACATGAGGGGTAGGCGAGAGAAGGACTCTGACACTCCCAGATTCTGGTACACACCTGGGAGGAGACTATGTGGGGCTGACACACTCCTTCACCCCTAACCCCTCCCCCTTTTCCTGCCACTCACTTGCGTGTCACCCATCCTAGCGTCCCACCCCTCTAATCCCCACCCCTTCCCCCTGAGGTGGCCCCCAACCCCTCCCCATCAATCACCCCATTTATCCCCCTCCCCTCGCTGCAGCCCTAAACCGCAAAACCAGAATAAAAAACTACTTGGACAAATCATAGACGTACGAATGGAAGGGACCTCGAGAGGTCATCTAGTCCAGTCCCTTGCATTCAAGGCAGGATTAAGTATTATCTAGCCCATCCCTGACAGGGGTTTGTCTAACCTGCTCTTAAACACCTCCAGTGATGGAGATTCTACAACCTCCCTAGGGAATCTATTCCAGTGCCTAACCATCCCAACAGGAAGTTTTTTCTAATGCCCAACCTAAACCTCCCTTGCTGCAATTTAAGCCCATTGCTGCTTATCCTGTCCTCAGAGGCCAAGGCACAAAATGAGATCAAACTAGCTAGAGAGATAAAGGGTAACAAGAAAACATTCTACAAATGCATTAGAAGCAAGAGGAAGACCAAGGACAGAATAGGGTTGTTACTCAATGAGGGGGGAAAACAATAACAGAAAATGTGGAAATGGCAGAGGTGCTTAATGACTTCTTTGTTTCAGTTTTCACCAAGAAGGTTGGCAGTGATTGGACATCTAACATAATGAATGCCAGTGAAAATGAGGTAGGATCAGAGGCTAAAATAGGAAAAGAACAAGTTAAAAATTACTTAGACAAGTTAGATGTCTTCAAGTCACCAGGGCCTGATTAAATGCATCCTAGAATACTCAAGGAGCACACTGAGGAGATAGCTGAGCCAAAAGTCAAGGAAGATTACTGGAAAATGGCAAATATAGCACCAATCTATAAAAAAGGAAATAAGGACAACCCGGGGAATTACAGACCAGTCAGCTTAACTTCTGTACCTGGAAAGATAATGGATCAAATAATTAAGCAATCAATTTGCAAACATCTAGAAGATAATACAGTGATAAGTAACAGCCAGCATGGATTTGTCAACAACAAATCATGTCAAACCAACGTGATAGCTTTCTTTGACAGGGTAACAACTCTTGTGGATAAGGGGAAGTGGTAGATGTGGTATATCTTGACTTTAGTAAAGCTTTTGATACTGTCTCACATGACCTTCTCATAAACAATCTAGGAAAATGCAACCTAGATGGAGCTTGTGACGGGTTCAGTCACGGAGACCCCCCTTGGGACTGTCACCTGGTGTGAAGTTACCTGATGTGAAGTTACCTCTGAGCCCAAAGCTGCAGACTTTAACCAAAAATTGCACAGCAGGTCACCTATCTGCAGCACCCAGACACCCAGTTCCCAATGGGATCCAAACCCCAAATAAATCAGTTTTACTCTGTATAAAGCTTATACAGGGTAAACTCATAAATTCTCTGCCCTCTATAACACTGATAGAGAGATATGCACAGCTGTTTGCTCCACCAGGTATTAATCACTTACTCTGGGTTTACTAATAAACAAAAGTGATTTTATTAAATATAAAATGTAGGATTTAAGTGGTTTCAAGTAATAACAGACAGAACAAAGTAAGTCACCATGCAATATAATGCCAAAACACACAAGTCTAAGCCCAATACATTAAGAAACTGATTATAGGTAAACTCTCACCCTCAGAGATGTTCCAATAAGCTTCTTTCACAGACTAGACTCCTTCCTAGTCTGCGCCCAAATTTTTCCCCTGGTAAAGTCCTTGTTAGTTCCAGGAAACATCTTAGGTGGAAAACAGGGGTGTTATCATGACTGGCAGCCCTCTTTGTTCTATTCCACCCTCCCTTTTATAGCTTTGGCACAAGGCAGGAATCTTTTGTCTCCCTGGGTCTCCACCCCTCCTTCTAAATGGAAAAACACCAGGTTTAAGATGGATTCCAGTATCAGGTGACATGTTCACATGTCCTGTGAGACCTCCAGTCTCCATTCTTCCAGAGCTGTCCTGCACATACCCAGGAAGGTTTGCAAGTAAACAGAGCCATTTACAGGTCATTGATTTTAAACACCCTTAATGGCTTCCATTTACTATGTTTACATCAGTAATACAAGTTTATATCTTATTCTCCTAATTCCAGACATAGAATTAATACATGCAAACAAAGGGGATGAACACACTCAATAGATCATAAGCTTTGTAATGATACCATACAAGAGACCTTTTGCATGAAGCATATTCCAGTTACATTATATTCACACGCATAAGCATATTTCCATAAAACATTATGGAGTGCAACGTTACAGAGCTACTATAAGGTGGGTGCATAATTGGTTGGAAAACCGCTCCCAGAGAGTAGATATCAGTGGTTCAGAGTCATGCTGCAAGAGCATAACGAGTGGGGTCCCGCAGGGATCAGTTCTGGGTCCAGTTCTGTTCAATATCTTCATCAGTGATTTAGATAATGGCATAGAGAGTACACTGATAAAGTTTGCGAACAATACCAAGCTGGGAGGGGTTGCAAGTGCTTTGGAGGATAGGATTATAATTCAAAATGATCTGGACAAACTGGAGAAATGGTCTGAGGTAAACAGGATGAAATTCAATACGGACAAATGCAAAGTACTCAACCTGGGAAGGAACAATCAGTTGCACAAATACAAAATGGGAAATGAGTAGGAAGGAGTACTGCGGAAAGGGATCTGGGGATTAAAGTCTGGAGAAGAGAAGACTGAGGGGGGACATAATAACAGTTTTCAAGTACATAAGAAGAACAATTTTTCTCCCTCCTTCTTGTAACAACTTTTTATGTATTTGAAAACTGTTATCATGTCCCCTCTCAGTCTTCTCTTCTCCAGACTAAACAATCACAATTTTTTCAATCTTCCTCATAGGTTATGTTTTCTAGACCTTTAATCATTTTTGTTGCTCTTCTCTGGACTTTCTCCAATTTGTCCACATCCTTCCTGAAATGTGGCACCCAGAACTGGACATAATACTCCAGTTGAGACCATATCAGTGTGCAGTAGAGTGGAAGAATTACTTCTCATGTCTTGCTTACAACACTCCTGGTAATACATCCCAGAATTATGTTTGCTTTTTTTTGCAACAGCGTTACACTGTCGACTCATATTTAGCATGTGATCCACTATGACCCCCAGATCCCTTTCCACAGTACTCCTTCCTAGGCAGTCATTCCCATTTTGTATGTGTGCAATGATTGTTCCTTCCTAATTCGAGTACTTTGCATTTGTCCTTATTGAATGTCATCCTATTTACTTCAGACCATTTCTCCAGTTTGTCAGAGGATTTTGAATTTTAATCCTATCCTTCAAAGCACCTGCAACCCCTCCCAACTTGGTATCGTCTGCAAACTTTATAAATGTACTCTCTATGCCATGATCTAAATCGTTGATGAAGATATTGAATGGAACTAGACCCAGAACCGATCCCTGCAGGACCCCACTCATTATGCCCTTCCAGCATGACTCTGAACCAGTGATAACTATACTCTGGGAATGATTTTCCAACCAGTTATGCACCCACCTTATAGTAGCTCCATCTAGATTGTATTTCCCTAGTTTGTTTATGAGAAGGTCATGTGAGACAGTATCAAAAGCCTTACTAAAGTCAAAATATACCAGATCTACCACTTCCCCCATCTACAAGGCTTGTTACCCTGTCAAAGAAAGCTATCAGCTTGGTTTGACATGATTTTTTCTTTATCACCTTATTATCTTCTAGGTGTTTGCAAATTGATTGCTTAATTATTTGCTCTATTATCTTTCCGGGTACAGAAGTTAAGTTGACTAGTCTGTAATTCCCCGGGTTGTCCTTATTTCCCTTTTTATAGATGGGCGCTAGATTTGCCCTTTTCCAGTCTCTGGAATGTCTCCCGTCTTCCAAAGATAATTGCTAGTGGCTCAGATATCCCCTCAGTCAGCTCCTTGAGTATTCTAGGATGCATTTCATCAGGCACTGGTGGTTTGAAGACATCTAACTTGTCTAAGTAATTTTTGACTTGTTCTTTCCCTATTTTAGCCTCTGATCCTACCTCATTTTCACTGACATTCACTATGTTAGACGTCCAATCACCACCAACCTTCTTGGTGAAAACCAAAACAAAGAAGTCATTAAGCAGCTCTGCCATTTCCACATTTTCTGTTATTGTCTTCCCCCCGTCATAGAGTAACGGGCCTACCCTGTCCTTGGTCTTCATCTTGCTTCTAATATTTCTTGTTTCCTTTTATGTCCCTAGCTAGTTTGATCTCATTTTGTGCCTTGTTTTTTCTAATTTTGCCCCTACATACTTGTGTTATTTGTTTATATTCATCCTTTGTAATTTGACCGAGTTTCCACTTTTTGTAGGACTCTTTTTTGAGTTTTAGATCACTGAAGATCTCCTGGTTAAGCCAGGCTGGTCTCTTGTCATACTTTCTATCTTTGCTATGCAGTGGGATAGTTTGCTCTTGCGCCCTTAATAATGTCTCTTTGAAAAACTGCCAATTGTCTTCAATCGTTTTTCCTATTAGACTTGCTTCCCATTGGATCTTACCTACCAACTCCCTGAGTTTGCTAAAGTCTGCCTTCTTGAAATCCATTGTCTTTATTGTGCTGTTCTCCCTCCTACCATTCCTTAGAATCATGAACTCCACCATTTCATGATCACTTTCACTCAAGTTACCTTCCACTTTCCAATTCTCAACCCGTTCCTCCCTCTTTGTCAAAATCAAATCTAGAACAACCTCCCCCCTAGTAGCTTTCTCGACCTTCTGAAATAAAAAAAATTGTCTCCAGGTCTACAGATTAGGGCACCAACAGACCAGAGGAGTATCACTTACCAAACATTCGGAGTAAAGTTTGCCCAGGGTGAAGTCGGTGGCTAATTCTGCAAAGCATACTGCAAAGCAGAGAAGATGTACCAGTCTCTCGCTGTTTCCTGTCTCTCTTCCTTTCTCTCCTTTTATAGAAGGGCTCAGGTGTAATATAGAAACTTAGATGTATTTTCATGATTTGTCTGGTAGAGTCTGTAAGTTTCCATTCCCCTCGTGGGCTCTGCTCACCCTTTGGGTATCTTTGCACACTGACAAATTCTTCTCCCTTCCTGCCGGGAAATCGAATGAGGGGAACCAGCTCTCCTTGGATGGATTGGGGTGGCAATGTGGGGTAGCGGGTCACACCAGGAAGGGGGTGGCCTGTCTCCTGGGTTCTATTCCCGGCTTGCTGGATCCATGTAGATTAAGAGCAGGACTCTCCTATCCTTCGAAGAAGCACTGTCCATGGGAGATCTCAGCCCCCATGAAGACACCGACATACGTTGGGAGATTTTTGAGCCAGCCCAGTACCCTGCTCCCTGACGGGGACAACACATCAGCTGTGAATGAGCAGAGCAGTGCTCAGACCAGCCCTCTCCCTCGGCCTGCCCTCTAGGCCGGGGGAGCCAGGGGGAGCCCTGCAGCTGCTCTTGCTCACCCCAAAGGCCTGGCAGGAAGACGGGGAGCGCACCAGCTTTCTTGGACCCCATCGCGGCTCCATGTGTAACCCAGACACTTCCTGGATGTGGTGATTGATTCTGCTCTACAGCCTTAGCTAACAGCCAGTTGACTTTTAGCTCATGTTGTAGAGGCTCATGCACTAAGCTCCAGAGGTCGCCAGTTCGATCCTGCCCGACGACGACCAGGGCCTGTCGGCGTTACACGCGCACAGGACCAGAGGACACTGGAATCAAAGCCCGGCAACTGGGGGGATGGGAGAATTTGGGGGTGGGGGGCAGGGAATCTCTTACCTTCCCCCAGGCTGTGCTGCGCTCAGGGGGGCTGATGGTGCCCAGGAAGGGGCAGCAAGCTGTGGGCACACGCAGATCACTCGTCCCTCGCACTCAGTGTCTCAGCTGCTGTCTCGCCTTCTGTGGGCTCCTAGCTCCCCCTCTTCCTGCCAGCCCCCCTCTTTGTGTGCCTCTCTTTCTTCCCTTCCCTCTGCTCTGCGGCTGGCTCAATCCCACTGCCCCTGCCCCGCAGTCCGGCTCTTCCCCTTCCCTGGAACCGCGCGCAGGGGAAGTGAAAGCAGCAGCTGGCTGAGGAAGCCGGGCAGGGCCTCATCCCTCCCGGCCCGGCTGTGGTGGGTAACAGGGGAGGGACAGAGCGGGGCCTAGGTACACCCCATCCCTCCAGCGCATTTCCTGGTGGACACAGCTCTAAATGTTGCTGTGCCGTCAGGGGGGACAGTGTGTAGTTATAACACACACACACACAGAGTGCAGGGCTCAGCCCCTCCAGCAGGGGGCAGCAGACACACACACACACACACACACACTAGGGTTGACAGGTGTCTGGTTTTCGACCACAACGCCTGGTCATAAAGGGACCCTGGCAGCTCCCATCAGCACCGCCAAATCCAGTCCTCGGTGTTGCGGGGCTAAGGCAGGCTAGTCCCTACCTGTCCTGGCAGAGCCTGCACCCCCGCCGGAGCCCTCACCCCACCCTGCACCCCAAATCCCTATCCCAACCCAGAGCCTCCTCCCACACCCTGAACCCCTCATACCAGGCTCCCCCCCAGAGCCTGCACCCCCAGCCCAGAGCCCGTATCCCCTCCCGCACTCGGCCACACACCCCAGCCTGGATCCCCCTCCTACACCCCAAACCTCTCATCCCCTGACCCCACCCCAGAGCCCTTACCCTCCCTGCCCCCCAACCCCCTGCCCCAGCCCAGTGAATGTGAGTGAGGGTGGGGGAGAGCCACCGTGAGAAGGGGAATGTAGTGAGTGGGGGATGAGGCCTCGGGGGAATGGGCGGGGCAGGGGTGGGCCCTCGTGGAAGGGGTGGGTCTAGGGTGTTCGGTTTTGTGAGATTAGAAAGTTGGCAACCTGAACAGAAACACTCTCACACACACACATATCATACCCAGCAGAGGGCAGCAGGGACACACACACACACGCACACAGAGCAGGGCTCATCCCACGCAGCAGGGACACACACACTTTCGGGCTCTGTCTGCACTAGAAGGAAAGGTGTGGTGTTATTCACGTGTGTGAGCTCACTGGTGTTAACATCCTAACGCAGGCCAGGCCGGTTGTAGCTCTGACACGGCTCAGCTGGTTGCTATCACCCATAAGATCCCCCATTTTAAAGCAAGGCACCCCTTTTCCCCTAGTCCAGACAAAGCTTTGGCTTCTTTGGAAGTCGCGAGGCTGCTCTCGCCTTCCATTTCCTCACTGATCTGAAAGCTCCTCACAGGATGCACGCCCTGGAGGACTGTCTGCCCCCTTCTTTGGATCCCTGCTTCAGCAAAGTATTTAAAGGCCTGCAGAACTTTAAACCCTTGAGCAGCAAACTCACTGAAGTCTTGTGTTTAAAGTGATGCCTAAGCATTTTGTTACGGTACTGGGGAGTAGCAGTGTTAACCCACGGGACTCCTTGCCACTGGGAATTAGTGGGGTTAACCCACAGGACTCCCTGCCACTGGGAATTAGTGGGGTTAACCCACAGGACTCCCTGCCACTGGGAATTAGCAGGGTTAACCCATAGGAATCCCTGACACTGGGAATTAGTGGGGTTGACCCATGGGATTTCCTGCCACTGTGAATTAGTGTGGTTATCCAGTGGTACTCCCTGTCACTGGGAATTAGCAGTGTTAACCAGTGGGACTCCCTGCCACTGGGAATTAGCGGGGTTAACCCACAGGAATCCCTGCCACTGGGAATTAGTGGGGTTGACCCACGGGACTCCATGCCACTGGGAATTAGCGGGTTAACCCATGGGACTCCCTACTACTGGGTTTTTCTCTCTGACCATTGTCATCATGATCTACATAGAGGCTTAATCCAGGTTATAAGTGAATTTATTACATGATACGACTATATCTGCACGAGTAGTAATCATAAAGAAACAAGCCCACTAACTATTGATTCAGCATAAATGCAGTTGCCCTGGCTATAGATTATAGAGAACAGTGGTTTTCAAACCGTGGGTTGTGACCCAGTACTGGGTCGTGGGATGTAAGGCACTGGGTCGCGATGGTTCTGGTCAGTACTGCCGACCGGCCCGTTAAAAGTCCCATCAGCGGTTAAAGGTCTCATCCCTGGCCCCACCCCCGAGCCTGCACCCCCAGCCCAGAGCACTGACCCCCCTCCCACACCCGAACCCCCTGCCTCAGCCCAGATACCCCTCCCACACCCTGAACCCCTCATTCCCAGGCCCACCCTGCAGCCCTCATCCGCGCACCCCAACCCTCTGCCCCAACCCTGAGCCCCTCCCACACTCCAAACCCCTCATCCCCAGCTCCGTTGGGTCACGGGCATCAACAATTTTCTTCAACTGGGTCACCAGAAAAAAAGGTTGAAAACCACTGATATAGAATTTAGCTTCTATAACCAACTTGTAGCAATATGCTGGATTGACCAAGGGCTCACACAGGCTGTTGGGATCATGATATGATTAAATTGCTCCTCCGATCACCTGATGCAAAACACAGCATTGTTACAGTCGATATATGAGTGTTGCAAACTCTTGTGATTCTTGCAATTATTGGTATTTTCCTTTAAAGCTTCCTGGAGTCGTGTGATCACGGGAGAATCTCAATTTTTATTAAAAAGAAGTTTCTAGCCCTAGTTTTTAGTGGCCGTGGAGAACAGCAGGAAAAGGTGACCAGCAAACTCTCAAAACAGGAGGCAAATGAAAAAAAGCCAAATATTTTAAAAAATCGTATGATTTTGAGGGGCCTGAATGGTGATTTTTAAATGCTTGCGGTGACATTACTGGGAAATGCTTGTTCCAGAGCCCTCATTCATTTGTAACCCGGCTGCTAGCACACAAATTAGCCGTCGTCTTCAGTTCTTCAAATCAAAGGCATTGTTTAAGGTGCACAAAGTCTGCTGTAGGCAATGGCTGGAAGGTCGTGCAGGCCGGGTACTAAAAAGACAGCAGCTGATGGCAAGGTTGGTTGCTACATTGATTTACGTTAGTTGAGGATCTTGGTGTATTTTGTTGGTTTTCCTGTTTTAAACAAATGGTTTGGCTACCCTAACAAGTCGAACAGAAAGCCTAGAAACCTGACTCACTGTGGGAAATTAAAGAATGAAATGGCAGCTTCTTTTCAGCTTCATTTTTAACATTTAGGGCTGTGGTGGCCCAATCTCCATGTGGGATTGGGTCTCTGATTCATGAACACATCTGCTGATCATTTAAGCTTTTTCCCGTCTTCCTTCAAAGCGGTCTTCCGAACCCTTTTGGCATCTTCAGCCACTTCATCGAGAAAGCTCAACAGCATGAAGTAGGTGGTTAAAAAAGAGATTCCCGCAGTTAACATGGGACCAAGCACTGGTAGATTTGCCGTTAATTTAGGCAAACCCTTCTCCTCCTTTAGCAGCCGTTTGATTACAACATCTCTGTTTATTTCTTCTTCCCTGGGAGATATGATAACAGCCTTCAGCTCCGCTATCGGTTTCCCAGTCTGCCTGGCCAGATTAGCCAAGGAGCCGTCATCTAGGCCGAAGTACTTGTAGAAGGCAATCATGGATCCTAGCAGGATTCTAATATCACAAGCAACAGAGAGCTGCGGGATAGGAATGACATTGACTAAAGCCGATGCGAGGGATATTAGCCATATCAGCTTCTGCATGGCAGCTTTCTTCTCCTCTATGATTTCGGCAGACAGGTTTGGCAGACTGAGCAGAAAGGCAAGTCTCTGCAGACCTTGGAGATCATCCTGCAAAGTCTTGACCAGGCCAGGAGCATCATACTTGGTGAATTCACAGCTGGAGAGAAGGAAAATCTTTGGGTTGCTGATCCCTGCCTTTTGCAGGTGTTTCCTGCAGTCCATCCTGAGTCGCTGCAGGACGCTCTCCTGACTGAATGTTCTAGGGTGATCCCTTTCTTCATTGCGCAAGTCTTCATCCACCTTGGAGCGCACAAAATAGAACCTCTTCCCCATCCTCTCGATCTCCTGGGCCAGGGCCGTGTGGTTGCATTTGAAGCGCTCCGAAGCGATGATCACAAAGAAGTCATAGCGTTCGAAGTTCACCTGCTCCAGATACGTGTTTGGCTCAAAATCTGGGGCGCTAATCCCGGGCAGGTCCCACAGCCTCACGTTGGGGTGGTTAGGATAGGGATAAACAGTCGGCTCCGCCGTCGTTTCTGTCACCCCAGTTGGGGCAGCCCCGTCATCCTCAGCAGTCAGTCCCCGGAGGGCGTTGATGAAGGACGATTTCCCGGCACCCGTCTCCCCCGTGACTGCAATGTTGAGAATGGTGGATTTGAACAACTCAAGCTCTGCCTGCGCTATAGAAGCCACTTCCGCCTGTCCTTTGTCTTTGAAAAGATCCAGGAACTCCTGAAACACCTTTATGGAGTCATTGAAGAGTTCCTTTGGGTCCAACCCTAGATCCAGAGCTTCCATGGGAGCTGAGATTAACACCAGACCCTTCATGAGCACTGAGATGGACTCCATATCCATGGCACGTACAAGAGATTCCCTCTTCCCAAGACAAGAAAAGGAAAAGGCATGTTTCGGTTAGTGTAAATGTAACCTGAAAAAAATAAAACTGTTCACGTAGCAACTTACAGACTTGCAGCCGTGGGGCTGGTTTCACCCTCACCAGTACGTGTGCTGAAACTTCCATCCCCATCCCCACTCTGAACAAACCGTAAGCACTGTTAATACAGGTTAACCTCCCGGTGTACGGACTATTACTCCTGGGGGAATTCTGCGCTACTGAACGTGTGCATAATTAATGAGCTGTGCATATTTTTAATATTTTGGCACAGAATTCTCCCAGGAGTAGACTATGGGGCTGTCAGATGTGCTGCATGTGGAGCCAGGAGAGCAGGAGGTCGCCATGGGGGTGTCTGATGATGTCTGGAGTACGTGTTGCTTTTCGGGATGTGTTGGAGATGGGAGTGAAAGCCAAGGACCACCCAGCACAGGAACAGGGGGGGCAGGGAGAAGGGCTCAGACCACCCCCCCAGAGAGCAAACTGCTCCTAGTTCCCAACTCCCACATGGGGGGCAGGCACTCCTAGAATGCAGGGCCCCCCAGACCCTGGCTGACATGAGGGGTGGGCGAGAGAAGGACTCAGACATTCCCAGATACTGGTACACACCTGATAGGAGACTATGTGGGGCTGACACACTCCTTCACCCCTCATCCTTCCCCCTTTCCCTGCCACTCACCTGTGTGTCACCCATACTAGCGTCCCACCCCTCTAATCTCCACCCCTTCCCCCTGAGGTGGCCCCCAACCCCTCCCCATCAACCACCCCCATTTATCCCCCTCCCCTCACTGCAGCCCTAAACCACAATAACCAGAATAAAAAACTACTTGGAGAGAATCATAGACATAGGACTAGAAGGGACCTTGAGAGGTCATCTAGTCCAGTCCCCTGCACTCATGGCAGGACCAAGCACTCACGGGTCAGGTGGGGACCAAGCACCATCCCTGACAGGTGTTCGTCTAACCTGCTCTTAAAAACCTCCAGTGATGGTGACATTTTGTACCTTGGGGGCGTGGCCTGTAACCCCCATATTCCTCATTTATATATAATTGTGATATTGCATATAAAGCAGGTCATGTGAGGTACCAGCGGAAAGGTTATTATCTCCTGAAAGTCACTGTTCTATTTAAATATGTATATCATGAATACATCTGAAGTTATGAGAATTGTATTGTATGGTTGTCACTAAAATGCTGTGGGTTTGGGAGGCGCCCAGATACTGACTCTCCAGAGACAATGACAAGGGAGGTACCAACACCCGGGGGTGCAGGGCCCTGAGCCTGCTCCAGGAGGGGCAGCGGTGGCGGTGGCTCATAGTCCCAGGAGCCGCAGAGCCCGAGCGCAGTGAGGGGGGAGCTGGAGGGGTGCATGGGGGCCTCCTCCCACATGCATCTGCTGTAGGAGCCCCCAGGAGCCTCCAGGAGGTGGCTCCTCCCTGCCGAGTTGCTGCAGCGGCCCAAGCCCGGCAAAGCCAGTGAGTGGACTTGGGGCGGGGGCCGCCGGGGTGGGGTGGGGAGGGCTCGCGGGGGGGCTGTGCACCCTCCAGGGGAGTTCAGGGGCTGGGGAGGGGGGAACCTGGTCTGGGGAGCAGCCCCTGGGCACGGCTGGCCCCTGGGGTCTATAAAGGCTCATTGGGATTTGCCCCTCAATGAACCGATGTGTGTGTGGGGGGGCAAGGTGGAAGTTTTGCCTAGGGCGCAAAATATCCTTGCACCAGCTCTGGCAGGAACCGGTGCATTGAACTTAAACTTCAAGAGATTTACAGGGGCTTTTAGCGTGTAGATGTAAGCAGAGTCAGGATGAGCTCTACCCTGACATCTGGTGGTGAATTATGGCGAGGGTGGAAAAGAACTCCAGGGGATGATCTTGTTTGTATAGGCACACCCACCCGCCTAGCCTGGGACAACAACAACTGAAAGTGGTTACTTTGGCTGGTGTGGGATCCCCCGTTTCTCTGTTATTGGGGCAGGATTCTGATTCTGTGGGGGTGGGGGGACAAGGTGGAAGTTTCACCTAGGGTGCAAAATATCCTTGCACCGGCCCGGGGTGGTTGTATTTTTATATGCGTTCTGTGGGGGGTGGGAGATTTCTGACGTCCTTAATGCCTCATTTTCGGGCCTTGTAAATGACAGAAACAGCCTTTGGATTTTGTGGAGAGAAATGCAGGGTCCGAAATCTCACCCCTCGGGCAGCATGAAGGGGATTTAGTGTAACTGAGAATCTCCCTAGTCCCTCGGTACCTTCCTCCCACCCTATAATTCCCCCGCCCGGTACCTCAGAGCTCCACAACTCTGCCTTGCCCCACCCGGCCCCTCAGGCGCCCTCCAGGGCTCCTCATCATTTCCCTTGTGCCCCTCTTCCCCTCCCCTCGCCGGATACCTCAGAGATTCCTCCGCCTTGCAGCCACAGCAGCTCCCAGCTTTCTTCTGACGAGGCAGGAGCAAAGTGCAGGGGTTTTGTTATCGGGGTCACACCCCTCCTGGCAATTAGTCACCAACATTGAAAAAGCCAGGCCAGTGCATCAGCTTTGCATAAACATACAGAGAAGTTATCTGCAGCAGGAGGTGACCACAGTAATGGGACAGGGGCCATGACTGCTTGGACTTCCACCTCACCTTGTTGATAAAAACGCCACCAAAACTCCCCTCAGCAACTTCTGTGCTCTCTCTTTGCACCCAGAGCCTCCAGGTAACCGGGCCAGCTGCCCCATGAGCATCCCTTTGTGGGTGCAGTGGCACCGCAGCACCCTGCCTCAGTTTCCCTTCTTCTGGGCTCCTCACCCAACACCACACACAGGAGTTTCTCCGTTCAAACACCCCTCCTCAGAGTGAAGCGTCCCAGGCAGGAGCCCCCTGCTCTGCGAAGCCCCGACCACAGCTTCCCCTCTGGCTCTTCATAGAGTCTCCTTGAACAAGGGGTTCTGTCATTTGACAGAGCGTGAGGGCCTGGCTTCCAACCCACCATCATTCCTTCCCTTACTTCTAACCCTGACCTGCTCCCAGGGAGGGGTGCAAATTGCCACACGTAAAAACAATTCATCCCCCCGCCTGCCCCAAATCATCCCCCTATGTCACTGCCCCTTTTACTGTCCCAGACCCCTCCTGTCCATCCCTGGTGCCCTCAGCCCCTAGTTTCTTACCCCTCCCATACTGCCTGTCTCTCTCTGGACTCTGTGTCCCCCTGATCCTGGCTCCATTCCCTTTTCCGCCCCAACAACATCTGGGCCCCATGGACAGCCAGTAACACACCCACCCCCTGGTGGCCTGGATCCCAGGCCAGACTGTGAGCTGCCCTCTGGGCCATCTCGCTAGGGCAGTGCAGACCTGCTGATGAGTGGCGATGAAGCTCCCGTTGTATTAATTAATTAAGGCCTGGTCTACATGACAAAGTTAGGTCAAAGGAAGCCGCCTTACATTGATCTAATAATGTATGCATCTACACTGTGAGGTCTCTTCCGCCAACCTAATCCGACTGTAGTGTTGACTTAATTACGTAATGAATTCGACGTTGATGGGTCGACAGACAGGCAGTGTAGACGCAGCGTTGTGTACGTCGACTGAATTGGCCTCCTGGCGGTGTCCCACAATGTTCCGCTGTGACCGCTACAGAGATTGTTTTCAGCTCCACTGCACGGCAGCCCGGTACACAGGCAACAGCCGCTTCCCGGTTAAAGCCCTGGGAATGTTTGAATTCTCATTTCCTGTGTGATCAGTGTGGCGAGCTGAGCATGGTGACTCAACGCTCCAAACGCGCCCCAGCCTGGACTACACAGGAGGTGGTGGATCTTATTGCTGTGTGGGGAGAAGAGTCTGTGCAGGCAGAGCTCCCATCCAGCCAAAGAAATGTCGACATCTACGCAAAGATCACGTGGGGCATGGGGGAGACAGGCTACACCCGGGACACACAGCAGTGCCGCGTGAAAACCAAAGCACTTCAGCAGGCAGGGGTACCAGAAGACAAGGGAGGCGAACAGCCGTTCTGGTTCTACAATGAGCTGCATGCGATTCTCAGTGGCGACCCCACCACTGCCCCAAAATACAGCATGGATACCTCCCGGGAGTCCCAGGCCACTTCAGGCAACAACGAGGAGGACACTGTGGACAAAGAGCAGCAGGAGGAGAATGGAAGGCAGGCGAGCAGGGGATCCATTCTTCCTGAGAGCCAGGAGCTATTTTTAACCCCGGAGCAGTCCAGCCATTCCCAGAACAGCATTGTGGTCAGGTGTGATGCTGGGGAAGGTACCTCTGGTGAGGATGCAATTCCAATGAAACTGTAGGGGTTACGTTCTCTTATATTTTATGTTTAATATGAAGGAAAAGTGAGGTGCAGTGGGTATCTGATTCCCAGTGGCCGCCCTAGCCACGCAGAGGGTTCTCCCCCAAAAAGGCTGTTTATGTGCACAGGGATGGCCCAGGAATCCTCCATGGAGATCTCTAGGAAACTTTCATGGAGGTTCTCTACAATCCTTTCCAGAAGGTTTCTGGGGAGGGCTGCCTTATTGGGAACACCCACAACCAGCCTTTCAGGTGCAGCAATGGAGGAGCCAGATGCGCTGATGGGCCATTAAAGGGAATTCACACTCCCAAGGACTTTCCCAGGAACTGGATACAATGGAGACTTCTCAGAGAGAGCAGGTGGACAATGGAGGCTGTTTGATTCAGGTCATAGCAGAGCCTACGGGACTTAGGCACCAACATTCTATTTTCATAAGTGACTGAAGGCTACATTTCCATAGCTATTTAGGTACCTAAAGATGCAAAGAGAGGTTGGAAATCAATGGGAGTTGGGTGGCTACCCTGCTGGAGCACTTCCAAAAACTCCACTAGGTGCCTTTCTGCATCCTCGGGCACCTAAATCCCTTTGAAAATCCAGCCCTTAGCTCCTAAGGCACTTTTGAAATGTTTATTCCTGGTTCTTGTTTATTTGGATATTATTCAATTCCCATACGGGAGGAGGGATAGCTCAATGGTTTGAGCATTGGCCTCCTAAACCCAGGGTTGTGAGTTCAATCCTTGAAGGGGCCACTCAGGGATCTGAGGCAAAAATCTGTCTGGGGATTGGTCCTGTTTTGAGCAGCGGGTTGGACTAGATGACCTCCTGAGGTCCTTTCCATCCCTGATATTCTATGTATTATTTACAGAGCAAACAGCTTCATTTCACCCTGCCAGTATCTAAAAGTAAAACCAATAGACTCCCAAAGGAGGGACAAAATAATACATCAGCAGCTAATAAATGTGTGAGCTAACACCACTTGCTAGCACTGTGACTGCAGGTTTTTGTGTTTTGAAATGCAAATACAATAAAAAAACCAAGAGACACTCTGCATGTGTGTTGGGGGAGGGAGCAGAATGGAGACACATTAGGGTCCAAAAAAAGGAACGTCCCTTATCAAAGAAGCTGCGAATCACCCATGAGTTCTGCACCTTTCCATGATGAGAAGGAATTGGAAGCCCTGAGTTTAGCCATCCAAGTCCAGTGTGTTTATGTCATCTGTCAGCCTGCAGAGGGCAGTATTAGCTCTGAACACATGTTCCCACCCATTTCCCCTTCCAGAACAAACAGGAAACCCCAGCTCAGCAGCTGGCAAACATACAGAAAGCAGTAACACTTTAACTGCTAGAGGTGCTCAAATAGGTCTGTTCAGCCCCCCCCCCCCGCCCCCCCCCCCCCCCCCCCCCCCCCCCGCGCCTCCCTGGGTCATTGGGGCCAGTCCTGACTGCCAGAGGAGAGCCCCCACCCTATGCCCTGCAGCACAGTGCCCCCTAACACCACCCTGGTTCATTGTACTGAGTGCAAGGGGATAGCGCCCCCCACCCCACTCCCCTGCAGCATAGCCCCCCCAGCACCGCCCTGGGGCATTGGAGACTGTCCTGACAGTCAGGGAAAGCCCCCATCCCACGCCCTGCAGCACAGCGCCCCCTAGTGCCTTTCTGGGGCATTAGGGCCAGCCCTGCCTGCCATGGGAAAGCGCCCCCCACCCCACTCCCCTGCAGCACAGCGCCCCCTAGCACCACCCTGGTTCATTGCACTGACTACAAGGGGAGAGCACCCCCCTCCCCAAAACCCTGGGGCATTAGGACCAGCCCTGCCTGCCACAGGAGAGCGCCCCCCACAGCACAGCGCCTCTAGTGTTGCCCTGGTTCATTGCACTGACTGCAAGGGGAGAGCGTCCCCTACTGAGTCACCTACCCCACACCCTGGAGCCACCGTAAATTTTCTGGTGTCCCACCCAAGCACCGAGTGCTGCCAACCCTGCTGGTCTTGAGTATCGGAGATCAAGGCTGCTGTGTGCCAGGGGAACCTTTCAGAACATCTGGGCAACGATTTTACAGGGATGAAACAGAGCTGAAGTGATTTAACTTCAGGTTTCTTTGTTTAAACGATGTAACTGATTGAGTGTAAACCCTTGCATGGACCCTCTTAAAGCATTTAAGAAGCAATTGAAATGCATCAGCTGAAGACGTGTAGCTTCTCTGTGTGTAGACAAGGCCTCGAGGGTCCAGTCCGGAATCCATAAAGCGCCATCCGCCGACATTAGGGCTTCATCACTTCGTGGCGTTCAGGACGCACGTTCCAGGGCAGTGCCTCCTTTCGCTATACTAGCTGGCTGTCCAGTGCTGCTGCGTGAAGTTTGTGCTGGTTCAATAAACGGTTGCCTGTTTACTTTCACTTTCCCAGTTCCTCAGAGGCTGCACTTGTCGGGGGGAGAGATGGGGCGGGTGCCGGTGGGACAAACAGGGATTATTCCATTTCTCCCAGCACACCGAGAAGATCGGAGGGTTTGATGCCTTTGGGGTGGAAGGTAAGAGATTCCCCTCCCACGTGGGGCTGTTTTGTTGCTGGGATTTTCTCCAAAATATGTTTCTAAGGCACCTCGAAAATGGCTGCTAAACACTGAACTGCACGTTAATGGCTCTACACAGAACCGATCTCTGCTGTTCTAACGGGATCACGGCTGTAACAGCTTCACGTGGCCTGTGGATTTAGTCAGGGGGACCCCGACCTTTGGGGGATGATGATGCCTAGCAACATGTGGAGATGGGGGAAGACTTTTGTGGCTCGGTGGAAGGGAGGGGGAGAAGCCCCGAATCCCCAGTATGTATCTAAACCAGTGGTCCCCAAACTTTTCAGGGTCAGATCCCCCACTTACCCCTGTCTGCCGCCCCCCGCCCCAAGCCAGGGCTGGGAACATGGCCACACTTCTGGGGTGGGGGGGGGATGTGGAAGGGGTGAGGGGGCCGAGGCTGGTGCTGGGAGCAGAGCCGCAGCCAGGGGCTGAGGCTGGGGGTGGGCCTGAAGCTGAGATGGGGGCAGAGCGGGGCTGGGTGTTGCTTCCTCCCTGCCCCTGTGGGGGCTGGCCCTGGCCCACCGCCCTCCCCCCAAAACATTCCTCCGTGCCCCACAGTTTGGGGACCTCTGGTACTTACACCTTCGCGTGGCTGTTTAGACATGGCCCACACTCAGAATTACACCCTCGCAAGTGTAGACTCGATAGCAAAGTCTGTGTAGCAAAATCCAAATCCGGATTCTCCTTGCACCCTTGGTCCTCATTTACCCTGGTGCAAACTAAGTGTAAAAATGCCAACAATTCAGAATGGTAGTGCTGGATTCTCAAAGGGCACTTCACAGCGGTTTGGTCGTATAAATGGGAGGTAATGTAATTCACATTCGCTGTAAGACCCCAGGAGGCGGTAGTTACGTCAACAGGAGAAGCCCGGCATAGCACTGTCTACACGAGGGGTTCAGTCGGTGTAAGTGCGTGGTTCAGGGGGGTGGATGTTTCACCCCCCTGAGCAAGGTGGTTATATCGATGTACGTTTGTAGCATAGACCTGGCTTCAGTCTCTATTAGTTTCTCTAGGTTTGTAGAGACATTTCGCTAGGACCCTGCTGGGCCGAGCTGAGAATCGGTTTGTCAGCGTCAAACTGGCCGGATCCTGCCCCGAATGCCTTTCAGAGCATGTTGCTCCTTCTCTTGCAGATGTCCAACAGCCTGCAGCGTAATGGGAACCGGCCCTGCATTGTCATTTCACTCGCTCGCTCTGTGGACCCTCTACAGTAAGTCCCCAGTTCGGTACAGTTCTGATTGGAATGACGCAGGCTTGGACACGTGCGCCTCGGTCCTTTGATCACACCCGTGGAGGGGCTCAATCCCAGATCCCACACACATCACACTCACAGCTCTCCCACGCTGCTCCAACTAATCCCTCCACCGTTCAATACAGCTACACCCCACCCTTTGAAGGCAACTAGCGTGCACACCGATCATTCTCTTGCCATGTCAACTCCAGGGGCCAGAGTTAAGGTTAAATGGGTGTTGACCTTAACTCAGTATTTCCTGGCTTTCAGAAGCCTGAGTTTTGTTGAACTCGACATTCTGGTAAGGCAGGAGCTATCACCGGGCATCCTTAACTCTGCATTAACCAGGGTGACCACACGTCCCGCTTTGGCCGAGGGAGTCCCATTTTTAAGTCCTGTCCTGGCTCAGCTAGCAAGAGCAAACTGGACAAATGCACAGTTGTGTCAAAAAAGTGGGGCGCGAACCCTAGCAGGGCACGGAGGAACCTGTGGGGAGGGGGGGACGAGTGGCACCGCCAGCCCTGCATGGGAGGGAGGGCTCAGGAGAGCGGCTGGGGCCCAGCCAGCCCAGCCCCACGTGGGCAGGTGACAGGGGGTTTTGGGCCAGCCCCGCGTGCAGGGGTTTGAGGGAGGCCTGAGGCTGGCCCCACGCGGGTGGGCGGCGGGGGGCCATGGGCCAGCCCCATGCGGTGTCCCGTTTTCCCTTTGGGAAAATATGGCCACACTAGCATTAACAAAATGTTTTGCCGTTTGTCCCATCTGGATTTGGAGACATTTTACCGCTGGCCCGGAGCTGTGACTGTTTTTCTCCCCCTGCCCCTGTACTCCCCACTTCCAAATGATGTTGGTCCCTGTAACACGCTGCCCTTGTCACGCTCTGGGAGAAACATTCATGCCAGCGTACGAGGCACTGGGGAGACCTCATCTGGAAAACTGCGTCCAATTCTGCTCAGGGAAGATGAATCCGGCCTGGGCCAGGTGCAGAGAAGGGCTGCTAGGATGATCAGAGGAATGGAGAGCTGATCTTATGAGAGGAGACTGGAAAAGCTTGGCTTGTTTAACCAAGCAAAAGCAGGCCAGGAAATGAGTTTCTCTGGCCTATGTTGTGCAGATGGTCATAATGGTCCATTCTGGCTTTAACATCTACGCTTCTGGTTCTTGGTTCCCCCGAGTCCCACACTGGCCCTGTAATTTTCACCCATTTTCAGATCCCTTCATGCAGTCAGAGGGGCACAAAGCAGCTTCCGTGTCAATTAGGGCCGAAAAATGTACGGGCGGAGAGAGACTCGTTCTGAAAGTGAAAGATGTTCTGTTGACAGCATACAAATAGAGAAGTTAGAAACAAACATCAAATCCACTTACGGGAAGATTGTGACATAACACAAACTTATTTCTTAGGCTCCAGAACCCTGACACAGAAGAACCAAAACCAGAGAGAGACAAAGCAGGCTGCTCAACCCACCTTACTCTAGGCTGGCTCTTTGCAGACTGACTGATGATCGCACACTTCCCTGCAGACCCCCAGCTTTTGATTAGGACCTGGAAACCTCTTACCCGTTAAAGAGATAGCTTGTCATTTTAACACTCTAATACTGACCCTTGCTTTCCTTTCAGGGGTGATCATGTCACAGTCATCCATCACAGCTCAGTGCGGCGAGGATGTCACCCTGAGCTGCACCTTTCCCACACTCGGCTTGGCAGCAAATCAACAAGTGAACGTCACCTGGAAGAAGCCAAGAGCCGATGGACCAGATCTGCTGGTCCACAGCTACTCTTTGGGAATGGAGAAACAATCTGAGGCTTACAGGGGGCGGACGCAGCTGGATCCAGAAGGATTCGCCAAAGGGGACGCGTCCCTGAGACTGAGGGATGTTCACATTCAGGACGAGGGGTCTTATAGCTGCTTCGTCAACTCTGAGCTGGGCCCGTGGTCTGAGGAGACATCGCTGACAGTGCTGAGTATGATACCGCCTACAATGGGCTTTGCTGGCCTCTGAGGCTACAGCTGGTCAAAAAGATGCCGTTCAAACGTTTGTTGGGAGGAAAACAGCTTTTCAACTAAATGCAAATTGTCACACCCCCCCCCCCAATTTTTTTTTCCATTTTTTGTTGCTTAATTCCCATTGAAGTCGAGGGAGTTAGGCACGTAGAGGGATTCTCAAAAGCACCTCTCTGCATCTGTAGGCACCTGAATCCCTTTGGAAATCCCCTCATGCTGTCTTGGTGCATCCATGGCTTTGATACCAAAGCTTCTCTGACACCCTCCATCACTCGCTCCAGTATTAACCACCATCTCCCCTTCTGCTAATCCACTCAGGTTTTGCAGTTACAGATTTTGGGGTGAAATGGAAAACGGGTGCAGGCTGTGTTGTGGTTACTTTTTAGACTACAGTGTATGCATGTCATGTGTGCATGAGCCACTGCTTGATGTTTGAAAAACTCAACAAAAAATATTGATTTTTCTTTTTAAGGGGCAAGACAACGAGAGTCGCCCATTGTAGTTCAGGAAGGGGAGGACATCACTCTCAGCTGCTCCTTCGAACCTGAGCGAAACCTCCAGCTGTTGAACATCACCTGGAAGAAGGAAACAGCGGAGGGACGGGATCTCCTGGTTCACACATACTATAATGGGAGGGACCAGATGCTGAGACAGAATAAGGCTTACCTGGGCCGGACCCAGCTGTATCCAGAGAGATTCCACGAGGGAATTGCGTCCCTGAGACTCAAGAACGTCCAGCTGGCGGATGACGGGGTCTACACCTGCCACGTCAAGCCCCAACTGGGCACATTTTCCATGCGGATGAGAGTGACCGTGGAGAAGGGTAGGGCTCCTCTTACAGGGCACCGCACGAGTCCCAGGGTCCGGGCAGCTGGGCCGCTAGGAACAGCTCCACGCGGCGGTGGGTTCTCACATCACCGTAACCCACTGGGGAGCGGAGCTGGATGGCTCAGCGAGATGGTAGATGGGGGCCCAGGTGATCGCTGGTGAATCTCAGTAGTAGCAAAGGGGAAGGGGTGAGAGGGGCCAAGCACAGGCAAATAGGGTTGCCAACGGTCTTGTTTTTATCCAGGCAGTCTTGTTTTTGGCTTCTCTGTCTGGGTGGTTTTCTGGGACCTGGCAACCCTCAATGGCACCCAAACCAAAAGTCCGGTTACCACGGGGTGGACGGAGGCACTGGGTCATTACCCCGCACCAGCTCCTGCTCGACCAAGGCCACCTCCTACCTGCTGGCAGGCCCCATGAGACGATCCAGTGAGAGATGTGGGGAGAGGAGCAAGCAATGGGGTGGGGCCTTGGGAAGAGATGAAGAAGGGGCATGGCCTCCTCACGGGTCTGGTTACCAGCAATTAGAAAGGAGGGAACCCTACAGGCAAATGGGAGGAGAGGTATGATCTCTCTGTGCAGCTCTGACAATATTTGAGATCCCCTGGGCTCGTGGCAGTGGGAAAGGTGTCTGCAATTCCCAGCACCTCTTGGGGGGAGGGCGGGGGTTTCCTGGGACCCTGCTGCGCTCACAGAAGCATTCTGGGTTTTGTGGATTTTTCTTTCCCCCCCACATTTCTTACAGGTGCCAGGTGTGTCTGGTTCTATTGGGCACCTCTTCCTCTTCTTCTTCTTCCTCTTTCCCTGTTGGTAATGCTTATCATCATTAAAATGCGTCGTCTTCCCGGCCGATGGAAACTGAGGCCATCCAAACACGCCTTTGGATTGGAGGCTGACTATGAGGAGGGAAGAGCGCAGCCGGAAGCCTATTTCTTGTGGGACTTAAGAGTGGATGATACCAAACAGACTCTAGAGTCCCGGCAGGTGAGTTTCAAAACATTTTTCTCTCCTTGGCGCGTCTGTGGGGAGGCGTCTTCATTACAGATGTGGGGAGCGTTTACGCTGCTTTGAGCATTTTTCTTTTGCCTGTTTGAAATCCCTCTGTTTAATTACATTTTCATAGATTCATAGATTCTAGGACTGGAAGGGACCTCAAGAGGTCATCGAGTCCAGTCCCCTGCCCGCATGGCAGGACCAAATACTGTCTAGACCATCCCTGATAGACATTTATCTAACCTACTCTTAAATATCTCCAGAGATGGAGATTCCACAACCTCCCTAGGCAATTTATTCCAGTGTTTAACCACCCTGACAGTTAGGAACTTTTTCCTAATGTCCAACCTAGACCTCCCTTGCTGCAGTTTAAGCCCATTGCTTCTTGTTCTATCCTCAGAGGCTAAGGTGAACAAGTTTTCTCCCTCCTCCTTATGACACCCTTTTATATACCTGAAAACTGCTATCATGTCCCCTCTCAGTCTTCTCTTTTCCAAACTAAACAAACCCAATTCTTTCAGCCTTCCTTCATAGGTCATGTTCTCAAGACCTTTAATCATTCTTGTTGCTCTTCATTTGCACTCAGCGATCTCCAGACACGAAGAAAAAAAATTCCTTGCCTCCCCTTCTCCACCAGAATTTTTAAGGCTGATTGTTTTCTGACACCGAATGTCAGGGTGCAGGCACCCGGCGCCTGGATGGACTGTGAGGAGTTTATAATTGCTCAGAAATGCATAGATTCCAGCCAGAAGAGACCACTCTGATCATCTGGTCTGACCTCCTGGATAACGCAGACCAGAGAACTGCCCCAATCAGATCCTTTAGAAAAACATCCAATCTTGATTTTAAAATTGCCAGTGATGGAGAATTCATCACAACCCCTGGTAATTTGTTCCAATGATTAATTGCTCTCACGGTTAAACCTTATTTCCAGTCTGAGTTTGTCTAGCTTCAACTTCCTTTTTCTGCTCGACTGAAGAGCCCTCTGTTATCAATTTTCTATTTCCCATGTAGGTATTTATTCCCCATGTAAGTGATCTTCTTCTTACTGTCTTAATTCTGGAGGCCATATATTTCTCTTTTTGTCCATTTGCTTCCCTCATCAATTTTCTACAATGCCTAGCTTAACATAAGAACATAAGAATGGCCATATTGGGTCAGACCGAAGGTTCATCCAGCCCAGTATCCTGTTTGCCAACAGTGGCCAATGCCAAGTGCCCCAGAGGGAGTGAACCTAACAGGCAATGATCAAGTGATCTCTCTCCTGCCATCCATATCCACCCTCTGACAAACAGAGGCTAGGGACACCATTCCTTACCCATCCTGGCTAATAGCCATTAATGGACTTAATCTCCATGAATTTATCTAGTTCTCTTTTAAACCCTGTTATAGTCCTAGCCTTCACAACCTCCTCAGGCAAGGAGTTCCACAGGTTGACTGTACGCTGTGTGAAGAAGAACTTCCTTTTATTTGTTTTAAACCTGCTGCCCATTAATTTCATTTGGTGGCCCCTAGTTCTTATATTATGGGAACAAGTAAATAAAGTTTCCTTATTCACTTTCTCCACACCACTCATGATTTTATATACCTCTGTCATAACCCCCCCTTAGTCTCCTCTTTTCCAAGCTCAAAAGTCCTAGCCTCTTTAATCTCTCCTCATATGGGACCCATTCCAAACCCCTAATCATTTTAGTTGCCCTTCTCTGAACCTTTTCTAATGTCAGTATATCTTTTTTGAGATGAGGAGACCACATCTGTACGCAGTATTCAAGATGTGGGCATACCATGGATTTATATAAGGGAAATAAGATATTCTCCGTCTTATTCTTTCTCCCTTTCTTAATGATTCCTAACATCCTGTTTGCTTTTTTCACTGCCACTGCACATTGCATGGACGTCTTCAGAGAACTATCCACGATGACTCCAAGATCTCTTTCCTGACTTGTTGTAGCTAAATTAGCCCCCATCATATTGTATGTATAGTTTGGGTTATTTTTTCCAGTGTGCATTACTTTACATTTATCCACATTACATTTCATTTGCCATTTTGTTGCCTGATCACTTAGTTTTGTGAGATCTTTTTGAAGTTCTTCACAGTCTGCTTTGGTCTTAACTATCTTGGGCAGTTTAGTATCGTCTGCAAAGTTTGACACCTCACTGTTTACCCCTTTCTCCAGATCATTTATGAATAAGCTGAACAGGATTGGTCCTAGGACTGACCCTTGGGGAACACCACCATTAGTTACCCCTCTCCATTCTGAGAATTTACCATTTATTCCTACCCTTTGTTCCCTGTCTTTTAACCCATTCTCAATCCATGAAAGGGATCTTCCCTCTTACCCCATGACAACTTAATTTACATAAGAGCCTTTGGTCAGGGACCTTGTCAAAGGCTTTCTGGAAATCTAAGTACACTATGTTCACTGGATCCCCCTTGTCCACATGTTTGTTGACCCCTTCAAAGAACTCTAATAGATTAGTAAGACACGATTTTCCTTTACAGAAACCATGTTGACTTTTCCCCAACAATTTATGTTATTTTATGTGTCTGACAGTTTTATTCTTTACTGTTGTTTCAACTAATTTGCCCGGTACAGACGTTAGACTTACCGGTCTGTAATTACCAGGATCACCTCTGGAGTCCTTTTTAAATATTGATGTTACATTAGCTATCTTCCAGTCATTGGGTACAGAAGCTGATTTAAAGAACAGGTTACAAACCATAGTTAATAGTTCCGCAATTTCACATTTGAGTTCTTTCAGACCTCTTGGGTGAATGCCATGTGGTCCTGGTGACTTGTTACTGTTAAGTTTATCAATTCCAAAACCTATTCTAAAGACACTTCAATCTGTGACAATTCCTCAGATTTGTCACCTACAAAGGATGGCTCAGGTTTGGGAATCTCCCTAACATCCTCAGCCGTGAAGACTGAAGCAAAGAATTCATTTAGTTTCTCTGCAATGACTTTATAGTCTTTAAGTGCTCCTTTTGTATCTTGATTGTCCAGGGGCCCCACTGGTTGTTTAGCAGCCTTCCTGCTTCTGATGTACTTCTAATTTATATTCATTGCTATCAACTTCCCGTTTCTTCCAATTGTTATATATTATTGTTTGAAGCGGTTTTCACTTCCTCTCTAAGCAGGCTGGTTTTTTAAACTCTTTCTCATCTGGGATTGTGGTTTTCTGGGCATCTAGTAAAATGTTCTTAAACCGTTCCCAATTATCATTCACCGTTTTCTCTTTACATTCTTTCTGCCAGCTGATACATAATTAAAACACCCTGTATCTATATTACTGGTTGGGACTTTATTCTCATTGCACACGACAAATGTGATCAAGTCATGACCACTTGCATCTAAAACAGCCACGCATTTTTAGTTCTGTGATCAATTCCTTTTGATCTGTCAAGATCAGTAGCAGATTAGCCACTGGGCCGACTGGGCTTCTAGCTGAAAAACCTTTCCCTGCCTTTATCCAATGCCAAAAACGGGGGGCACCAAAAAAGGGGGGAAAACCCACTCCCTGAAAATTAAAAAAAGGGAAACAAATCAACATTTTGAGAATGAAAATATTCAGTTTGAATTGAATTTTATTTTGTTTAGAAAATTACAGCAGAAAATTGAAATGTTGTGATAATAAATAATAATAATAATAATAATAATGGAATCATAGCCCCATAGGGTTAAAAGGGACTGCAAAGGTCATCAGGTCTAACTCCTAATAATAAAAACTTATTGTTTATTAGGTGCATTACAGTAGCACCCCTAACCCGGCCTGGGACCCCACTGTGCTAGGTACTGTACATTATTACTGCCCTTTATTAGGTGCATTACGGTAGCACCCACATGCCCATATCCTGGTGCAGGGCCCCACTGTGCTGGGCGCTGTAAATTATTAGTGCCCTTTATTAGGTGTATCACGGTAGTGCCCAGGCACCCCATCCTGACCCTGAACCCCAGCGCGCTAGGTGCTGCACAAACACAGAACAAAGAGAGTCCCTGCCGCGAAGAGCTTCTAGTCTATGTACAAGAGACACCAGCTGGAGACAGCCAGACGGACAGGGGAGGGCAAGGAAACAATGAAAGACTATTGTTAAATAGGCCAGACAGACACGGTTGGGACGGGGGAGAACGCACGAGCGATGGGATGGCCGCAAACGAGGTGTGTTTCGTTAGCACCAGGGAATGGACAAGGGGGGGACAGGGGTGCTGAGGGGACTGGAGTCAGAGGAGTGAAGCTGAGGTGAAGAGACCATGCAGGGGGCTGGCGCAAAGAACTGGCCACCTTAGTTCTTACCGGCCCCACCCAGTCCATGCGACACGGTAATGCACCCAGTAAACACCAGCCTGTTGGATTAGGCCTCCGCAGTGCAGCCAGAGCAATCTGCAGCCAGGCCCAAAGGAGGAGGAAAGGGGTCTCCGGCTTCCCTCCCTGTTGAGATTTTGAAGAAATGGGGCACCAGACTCTTGCTTTAGCTTATGACTTCCCAGCCTTGCCTCGCTCATCTGCCTCAAGGATTTCGCCAAGGTCTTCTGGTGGAGGATACGGTTTTATGCCTTTCCTACCTTCACTCCAGTTAGCCCAGCAGAGGTTTCATCCACACTGCAGCTGGGACGTGTCGTTCGCAGCGTGGGCAGAGGTGCACATGTCAGCTCCGATGCAGCTAGCCCCTAGCAGCGGGGCCACGGAGACCCAAGCAGTGGCCCCCTGTACAGTCCCGTCCAAGATCCTAGACATGTCCTGGGGTAGCTAGCCTGAGCCACCGCCTGCAGCCACGCCAGTATTTTTAACAAGCTAGTGCAATCAGAGTTGTGCCGATTGCAGTGTAAACGCACCCTTTCTATTCACTCCAATGTGAATCTTTTCTAGACACCAGCCTGGGATGAAAGACACGCATGGGAGAAGCCTGAACAGCCAGAATTCTCCCGTGGAAAGTCTCCTGCAAAGGAAAAGGATCCCAGAAATATTGCCCAGAAGCCTAGCAAAAAAGGTAAAGTCCCACTTGTAAGCAGCGCTATTTTCACAGAAGAAGGAAAACCAGTTCAAAAGAATGAGTTAGGCATGTTTATTTCATAGACCTCTCATTATTTCTTAACTCTCTAGCTCTCTGTGGATTATTTCTCACACGTGTTTGCCTTCTTCCCAATTTCGTATCTAGGCATGTAACTAACAAATTGCTCCCCTCTTCCAGATCAGAAGGATGATGTTAAATAGATCAGACGCTCTTAGGGGCAGGGGAATGTCTCACTGGGTTAGTGCAGCACCCAGCGCCCCGGGACCCTGGATCTTGATATGCAGCCCTGATTTCGGTCAGGGTGTGGCAGTGCCTAGTGCTACATGGGGCCCCGATCCACGTTTGGACTCTAATACAAGTTCTGGGGCTGGTTTGCTTGTGTGTTACTCCCCGCCAGAAATCAGGACCTGGGGCTGCAGGTCGAGGCAGGTTCCCTGGAGAGAAGCCAGGCTGGAGCAGGGCTAGGAACAAGCAGGCGCCATGAAGCTGC
>NW_020693723.1:28465-55203 GCF_002925995.2 Terrapene triunguis
CAGAGCCTGGAGCTGAGATAAAAGCATCAAGTGGGTCTGTTAGTGGCTGGGAAGGGAAATGCCTCTGTGTCCCCCACCACACACACACATGCTGTCTCCTGGCTCCCAGCCACGCTGGGCTGTGGATAGGGTATGATCTATGGTAAAATGTCACTTCCATGTGTAAATCAAACTTGTGGGTGCGGAAGGCAAGGGAAGGAGACACTAGAAAAGGCAGAGACACAGCTCAGTCCTGACCTGCAGCCCCCCTGCCACCCCAGCCCTGAGCTCTCCACCCTCACGGCTCTGCCAATGAGGCTCAGTCCTGACCTGCAGCCCCCCTACTGCCCCAGCCCTGGGCTCCCTCCACAGCTCTTCCAGTGCTCCTCGATCCTGACCTGCAGCTCACTGCTAGGCCAGCAATGGTCCCAGGCTCTCTGCAGACTCAGGCAGGTGTTGCTGCATCAGTTACACGTGGGAAGTCCCTCCTCTGACATCTGTTGTCCCAGGCTGTCTGTAGACTCATCTCTCCATCCGTTACCCTCGGCTCATTATTTTGATGTTGTTTTCACAAGTGTAACAGCTACAGAGTTACTTTAAAAAAGGAAAAGGAAAGCCGCGTGTAACAGGATGCACTCACTCCTCGTGAGCGCCCCCTGGCTGAGTGCATGTGCCTTCACTCTCTTCTTTGTTTTTGGTGGCTCTTCGGTGACTCAGCCCTCCAGCCGAGTCACACACAGTCTTCACTGTGAATTGCTACTCTGCCAGCCAGCCAGTCACCCAGTCTTCACTCCTTGAGCTCCACACAGCAACTGCCTGCTGCGCTGTTCTGCAGCTCCTTTTATATTGCCCTCCTGGCCCCTGATTGGCTGCTTCCCCTGCAGCCACTCTAGCCTGCTTAGCCTGCTTGGAGGACCTCTCTACTGCTCTTTTTTCTGGGGCAGGGTGTGGCAGGACCCAGCAGGGGTCCCTCCACCAGGGAGCCTCAGGGCCTAATCTACCCCGTCACACCACGATTCTGGAGAACAAGCCAACAGCTTCAGGTAGGGGCAGGTACAGATATGGGCATGTACTGGTTGTTGTAAATGACAGAGGCTGGCAATGCCCCCCAGGGAATTATGAATTGGCAGCCCACAGCCGCGTCCCAGCCATGCGTGGGGAACAGCCCAGCCAGCCCCCTACAGAATGTCACTGAAGGCTGAAATAAGAGTTGAAAGTTTCATGTTTAACAGGGACTTTTAAAGCCAACTGTAATTGAAACGTTTCTTTTCCTTTTCCAAGGCCAGAGGCTGGACTCTGACGGGGATAGCGCCGATTCCTGGATCTACACGTTTACTTCTGACACAAGTGACCTTTCTGAAGCAGATTCTGCATGGCAGGAGGATGGGGGGTCATCACAAAACCCCATGCGAAGCGTCGCTCTCCTGGGGCAGACGGGCGCTGGGAAATCATCCTTTGTCAATGCCATTAGAGGCCTGGGTGATGAAGAGGAAGGTGCTGCTAAAACCGGGGTGGTGGAAACGACAATGGTACCAACTTCTTACCGGCTTCCCAAACAGCCCAATGTTACAATATGGGACCTGCCAGGGTTCGGGTCGATGACGCGTCAATCAGACATGGACCACGATCTCTTCAGTTTGAGCCAATACGATGTGTTCCTCATCTTCTCCTCCCGTCACTTCACAGCCACCCACGCTGGCCTGGCCCGGAAGATCCAGCGAGCGGGGAAGAAGGTTTATTTTGTGCGCTCCAAGGTCGACAGGAACTTGCTTGCTGCCCGGAGGAATCGGCCTTCTACCTATAATGAAGAGCGAATTCTGCAGAGAATCAGAGACACCTGCGTGAAAGACTTGCAGAGAGAAGGGGTGACTTCCCCACAGGTCTTTCTCCTGTCTAACTTTGAATATGGCCGGCACGACTTTCCTGTCCTAGAGGAAATATTACAGCAAGAATCTGGGAGTCGTTTGGCTGGCTGAGCTCTTGTTCCCCAAAAATCTTGCACAAGGAAAAAGCAGCCATGCAGAGTCAGAAACCAGCCCTTGCTTCAAGTTATAATACTGAAAATATTCATATAAATCTCCAAAAGGACCTGGCAGAACTAGAGGGGGTTTAGAGAAGGACCATGAGAATGATCAAGGGATGAGAAAAACGTGCTTATGGAGAAAGATTGAAAAAAATTGGGGTTCCCTTAGAAAGGGGACGAAGAAGAGGGGACAGCATAAAAGTCTATAAAATAATGACTGGGACAGAGAAGTGAGATCCGGAGCTTCTGTCTTCCCTGTCCCCTAACACAAGAGCAAGGGAGCATTTCATAAAAGTAAAGGTTGGGAAATTCAAACCCGAGGAAAGGAGCTCCTTTTTCACACAGCATGTGGAACTCACCTAAGTTCCCTCTAAGCTGCGCGGCCATGCTACCTATTAAGCCCCACACAGGGGTTCAGGGCTGCTGTGGGGAGAGATGCCTCTCCCCAAGCCCTGAAGCTGTGGCGGCCCAGGGAGAGGAGCCTCTGCCAGCCGGCCCCAACCCAGCGCTTCTGTGGCTGGGGAAGAGGCACCTCTGCCCCCCAGCCCCAAACTGGAGCTGTTGCATCCGGGGGAGTGGCACTCTCCCCCGGCAGGGCCTGTTGGAGCTGCCGGGGCAGGAGAGAGGTGCAGCTCATCTGGCCCCAAGCTGCTGCGGTGAGAGAGGGCTGGGGGTTGTCCTCTCTCCCCGGGGCAGCCCCACCCCAGAGTCCACACCCCCAGCCAGAGCCCTCACCCCAGACCCCAAACCATTGCCCCATCCCTGAGCCCCCTCCTGCACCCTGAACCCCTCATTCCCCACCCCAGAGCCTGCACCGCCAGCCGGAGCCCTCACCCTCCTGCACCCAAATCCTGGGCCCCAGCCCTGAGGCCCTCCGGCCGCACCCCAACCCCTCAGCCCCAGCCCCGCCACACACTGTCCATGTGTGGAGTAACTTTTGTTATGTGCACCAATATGGAGGTGATGTATCATAGTGGTGCACATAACAAAAGTCATTCCACACGTGGACATAAACAATTACAGAGAACACTGGAACTCACCACCCCATGATGTCGTTTGGGGGTTGGACTAGATACCTCCTGAGGTCCCTTCCAACCCTGATATTCTATGATATTCTATGATTCAATTAAGGCAAAGAGTTTAACAAGATTCACAGGGATTGGCCATTTGTACATCTAACGAGAATAGCCAGAGCGATCTTAGAAAATGACAACAAAATGGTGTTGTTTGTAGCGTTGTTGTAGCCGTGCTGGTTCCAGGATATTAGAGAGACAAGGCGGGGAAGGGAATAGCTTTTATTGAACCCACTTCTGCTGGGGAGAGAGACAAGCTTCGGAGCTGACACAGAGCGCATCTTCAGGTTTTGGAAAGCATCAGAATATCACAGCTAAATACAAGCTGGGACACATTGTGTAGCATATTGAGCAATAACAAGTACATGGGTGAACCGAGACAATCACTGCGCTCTTTGAATTGATACAAAACCAAAATGGTGTTTATCCAACACATCCCGCCAGAACACCAGAAACGTTTACTTGTATCTACACCGAGCGGTAACGCTGACTGCAGGGGTGTGGTTTCTAAACCGCACTATCATGTGGCGCATTAATTTCTCTGTGTAGACGCTGCAGGTGCGCACAAGAGGCTCGCTAGTGTTCTTTGCCATCGTGCTGTTTGAAACAATGCTACAGTAAACGTGCACCAGGAAACATTACAAAAAGAGATTGTTCATTACAGGTGTGGAAGGATTTGTTTTTACTGGTAAATGTCGGTAAGCATCAATTTCACTGGACACCCACAAATGGAGGAAAAAATACTTCCATTGATAATAACTGAAATGTACAGACCGGCAGAGTCAGAGAAACACTGCTTGAGAACTTATCAGAGTTTGATTTAAGACTATTTACTTGGTGTATTTTGACATGCGATATTGACAATTTTTGTTTTAATGGTTATAAAGCTTTCACTTTTTGAATCTCAGCATCTACTGTCATTAAACACTTAGTATCTGATCCCCCTTCATACTTTCCCACTGTGACAGGTTGGATCACAGAAACCACCTGGGAGCTGCCACCTGATGTGCCAAGACTACTTCTGTCCCTGCTAGCTTGGGACTCCAGCACCCTGTCTTGCTGAGCCAGTCACTCCCGTCTGCTCCAACACAGACCCAGGGTCTGAATTACTTGCCCCAAAACTGCAGACTTAACTGAAAGCAGCTTACAGAAGTGTTCCTGTCTTTAACACTCCCAACAGGTTCCAAACCCCAAATAAATCCATTTTATCCTGTATAAAGCTTATACAGGGTAAACTCATAAATTGTTCACCCTCTATAACACTGATAGAGAGATATGCACAGCTGTTCCTCCCCCCCAGGTATTAATACATACTTTGGGTTAATTAATAAGTAAAAAGTGATTTTATTAAATACAGAAAGTAGGATTTAAGTAGTTCCAAGTAGTAACAGACAAAACAAAGTGAATTACCAAGCAAAATAAAATAGAACACGCAAGTCTAAGTCTAGTAAACTGAATACAGATAAAACCTCACCCTCATAGATGTTTCAACAAGTTTCTTTCACAGACTGGATGCCTTCCTAGTCTGGGCACAATCCTTTCCCCGGTACGGCCCTTGTTCCAGCTCAGGTGGTAGCTAGGGGATTTCCCATGATAACTCTCCCTGTGTTCTGTTCCACCCCTTTATATATCTTTTGCACAAGGCGGGAACCCTTTGTCCCTCTCTGGGTTCCCACCCCTCCTTCTCAATGGAAAAGCACCAGTTTAAAGATGGATTCCAGTTCAGGTGACATGATCACATGTCACTGTAAGACCCCAAGCCCACATTCCTCACAGCCTGACTCACAGGAAGGCCTGCAAGCAAACAGAGCCATCTGCAGTCAATTGTCCTGGCTAATGGGAGTCATCAAGATTCTAAACCACCATTAATGGCCCACACTTTGCATAATTACAATAGGCCCTCAGAGTTATATTTCATATTTCTAGTTTCAGATACAACAGTGATACATTTATACAAATAGAATGATCACACTCAGTAGATGATAAGCTTTGTAATGATACCTTACAAGAGACCTTTTGCATGAAGCATATTCCAGTTACATTATATTCACACTCATTAGATTATTTTTATCAAATCATATAGAGTGCAACATCACACTCGCATCTGTGAACATTTAAATAGATACAAATCAAACAAAAGGCTTAAAAATAAACATCAATATTATTAGTTGAATTCTGCCAAGCCCAAGGATATACTATTGTAATGAGCAACGCATATAATAGACATTACTCCTTGGAGTATATACAAAATCAAAGTCCAGCGTTTGGACCGCTGCACAGAACTGCAACATTGCTAAAAATAAACCCTGAGAAATGAAAGTAACAACCCCCCCCAAAATAGAGGCCCTAGAAATGGCCTTTCCCATCCATCCGCGGAGCTAAAACTCCTCCTGGCTCACATCTCGATTGCTGTGACATCCCCTTCTCCAGCTTTGACAAATGCAATCCTGCCCTGCTCAGATACATAAGAACGGCCATACTGGGTCAGACCAAGGGTCCATCTAGCCCAGTGTCCTGTCTTCCAACAGTGGCCAGTGCCAGGTGCCCCAGAGGGAATGAACAGAACAGGGAATCATCAAGTGATACATCCCCTGTCGCCCATTCCCAGCTTCTGGCAAACAGAGGCTAGGGACACCATCCCTGCCCATCCTGGCATTCAGAAAGCTGCTGCAGAGATCACTCCCCGAGCCCACCGCTTTGTCTGCATCACCCCTCTCTTTGCTTTGCAGCCCTGCACTGGCTCCCCCTTCTCCAGCTCCTCAAACATCAGCTGCTTCTCTTCGCTCAGACGGGCCTTCACGGCCAATCCCCACCCGACCTTTCGTCTCTTGTTCGCACTCCCACCTCGGGTCGGTCCGTGCTGCCAGCTGCCATCGCCCACTGGGTACATTTCCAGACAAGCCCCTCGGTGACACCCCCCCCCCCCCACTCTCCTTCACGCTTGGGGACGTGATGATCCCATCCAGCCTGACATGGCCATGATTCTCTGGAAACAGCACAGAAAGGAGATCGATGACCCCTAGCGCCCCACAGGGGCATCGGGGCAGCCCTGACTGCCAGGGGAGAGCTCCCATCCAGCCCCCTGCAGCACAGCGCCCCTCAGTGCCAGCCTGGGGCATTGGGGCCAGCCCTGAGTGCCAGGGGAGAGCCCCCACGCTGCCCCCTGCAGCGCAGCGCCCCCTGGTGCCAACCTGGGGTATCGGGACCAGCCCTGAGTGCCAGGGGAGAGCCCCCACGCTGCCCCCTGCAGCACAGCGCCCCCTAGCGCCACCCTGGGGCATCAGGGCCAGCCCTGACTGCCGGGGAGAGCCCCCACCCTGCTCCCTGCGGCACAGCGCCCCCTAGCGCTCCGCAGGGCCATCGGGGCCAGCCCTGACTGCCAGGGGAGACATCCCACCCCGCCCCCTGCAGCAAAGCCCCCCCAGCACGGCACTGGGGCATTGGGGCCAGCCCTGACTGCCAGGGAAGACTCCCCACCCTGCTCCCTGCAGCACAGCGCCCCCAAGCACCAGCCGGGGGCATCAGGGCCAGCCCTGAGTGCCTGGGAAGAGCGCCCATTAGTACTGGATTACTAACTCCGTTCCCTGCAGTGCTCTCTGGATTTTCCTAGCCAAGGACTGAGTACGTGCAAGCCCTCTTAGCTTGAGACTGACCAGTTCCTGCCAAGCTAACGCAGCTCTCTGCCAGGGGACCCCATTAGGGCAAGAGTAAACCCTCTGGCAAGAGTCAAAGAACGTCCCCCAAGAAAATTTTGCAGCATCACCTTCAGCTCTTTGGCCAGGGCTACACTACACACTTACTGCGTCGCTTGGGGGTGTGTGTGTGAAAAATCCACACCCCCCCCCCACAGTGTAGACAGCTGTATGTGGATGGGAGAGTGTCTCCCGCCGACATAACTAGCGTTTCTCACAGAGGTGGAGTTATAGGGCGAGCTCTCTCCCGGCGGCTTAGAGCGTCTCCCCAGATACGCAACAGGGGTGCAGTTGTGCCGATGTCAATTTCTAGTGCAGACCTGCCCCTAATCTCCCACCGTCTGTGATGTTCAGGATTCTTGGTTGGGGTTGACGTTCCGGCTCGTTGGCTGGGAACAGCAGCGCTGGAACTGGGCTGTTTGCTCGCTGCTTTCAAAGACAAACAGGAAGAAAACCCTGCCAGTTGCTTTCACTTTCCAGATTATTCACCCTGCTCGGCGTCGGTGGGAGAGACACGAGAGAGATGGGAAACCGAACACAAATCACTCTGGTTCTGTAAGCTCTTTGCCGAGTTCGGGCACCTGGGGCTCCCGGGAGCGAAGCCGGTAAGTGGCTTTTCTTGGCTTTGGGTCTTGTTTTGTTGGGGGCTGGTTGTTGGAAGGCCAAAGAGGCACTATAGCTGCTGTTGACTAGCAGCCATTTTAGGTGTCCTGAACGCCACATACCGATGAATAATGCCACAGAGCTGGGCTCTGCTATCAACGCTCCACATGGGCCATCGAGTTAGCCAGGGTGAGGCCACCCTTTGCAGGACCCCGGGCAGCATGTGGCCATGGGGGAGGCTCTCCGGTCTGACCAGGAAGACACGTTCTCTGGGAGAGGCACAAGCCCTCAGTTCCCAGGACAGAAACACCCCTCCCCCATTTTCTATTTGTAATAGAAAATGATCCCCTTTCTCTAGACCAGTGGTTCTCAACCAGGCGTACACGTCCCCTGGGGGTATGTATGTAGAGATCTTCCAGGGGGTACATCAACTCAGCTAGATATTTGCCTAGTTTTACAACAGGCCACATAAAAAGCACTAGCGAAGTCAGTGCAAACTGAAATTTCATACAGACAATGACTTGTTTACACTGCTCTATAGACTGTCCACTGAAATGCAAGTACAATATTTATATCCCAATCGATGTATGTTATAATTATATGGGAACAATGAGAAAGGAAACACTTTGGCAGGAAGAGTGCGTCTGTGACACTTGTACTTTTATGTCTAATTTTGTGAGGAAGTCTTTTTAAGTGAGGTGAACCTGGGGGGTACGCAAGACAAATCAGACTCCTGCAAGGGGAATAACAGTAGTCTGGGAAGGTTGAGAGCTGCTGCTCTAGAGGGGGTGGTGCTTCATTTCGGCTTCCCCTGGGATGTCAGAGAATTGGATTCCTGCTACGGAATTGCATTCAATGTAATTTACACCCAGGGAAAGGGGTGTGAGCATTAGTGAGAAACCAGGTCTGCATTTGTTAAAGGCGTTTCCACAGCACCCTGCCAAATACGTCTGCAATCGCTTTGCTTTCCTGGCTATTAAATGACATAGGAGATGAGAGATCGGAACCAGCCCGGCGTTACGCCTGAGCGCTACCGGGGTGAGCGAGAGGGGAATCGCGCCCTGCGCCTTCATTCCTGACGTTCAGCGGCTCGCCTGGGGCAGGAGCCAGCCCTTCAGAGACCGTCCCACCTTCGCTTGCAGCTGCAGGCTGCTCCGCACCATGACGAGAGTCAGTCTCGTTTGCTCACTTCACTCGATTGCGCTGTGGACTCTCTGCTGTAAGTATTCCAGCTCTGCTCGCCTTTGTCTTATTTATTAGTCAGGATGCTGGTGATAACGACTTCAGTGCCCCGGAGCCCCAGTCACAACCCAGGCCCCCACTTTGCTTGGTGCCATCCATTCTGATTGCTGTTTATTAGGTGTATCACGGTAACACACAAGAACCCCAGTCCTGGCGCGAGGCCCCATTGGGCTCAGTCCTGTGCGTTATTACAGTAACCCCTCACTGGACGGCGCCCAGTTAACGATGTTTCGTTGTTACGTCGCTGATCAGTTAGGGAACAGGCTCGTTTAAAGTTGGGCAGTGCTCCCTTATAAGGTTGTTTAGCAACCGCCTGCTTTGTCTCCTGCTTGCAGGAAGAGCAGCCCGTTGGGGCTAGTGGGGGGGGGGCTTGGAGCCAGGGTGGACCAGCAGCCCCCCTATCAGCTCCTCTGAGTTCCCCGTGCGGCAGCCGCCCAGCAGGCTATCGACTGCCGGCAGTTCAGGTGTCCCTCCCCCCACTGCCATGTGCTGCTCCTGCCCTCTGCCTTGGAGCTGCTCCCCAGAGCCTCCTGCTTGCTGTACGGGGCAGGAGGGAAGAGGAGGGCTGATGTCAGGGTGTCCCTCTCCCCCCGCTCCTGCCCCCCACTCCTGTACCCCATCTACACAGAGCAGTGGGGGGACACGACAGGGCTCAGGAGGGAGGGAGCTTGCTGGCAGCAGCTGCTGTCTCAACTTGCTGATCTACTTAAAAAGGCAATGTACTTAGAATGGCGTCAGCGTACTTAAAGGGGCAATGTGGACCTCTCTCACATACACACATGGTGTGTGTCTCTGTCTCTCCCTCTCCATTTCTCTCTCTCTCTCTCTCTCTCACACACACACACACACACACACACACAGAGTGTGTGTCTCTCCCTCTCCCTGTCTCACACACAGTGTCTTTCTCTCTCACGCACACACACACACACACACACACATTGTGTGTATCTGTCTCTCTCTCACACACACAAACACATGGTGTGTGTGTCCCTCTCTCTCTCTCACACACACACACATGGTGTGTGCCTCTGTCTCTGTTTCTCTGTCTCGCTCACACACACACACACATGCACCCCCCGGCACTTTGGAAAGGGGAGGGAGTGGTGCGCTCCAGTGGGATAGCCTGGGTTCATCATCACGTTCAGTTTCCGCAGGGAATGTTTGCAGCCACTGCCATGCGTCTTTTGTGTCTCCTGCCTCTTGTGCTGCCTTGTAGAGTGTGAGGCTACATTAATAACAATGTGTTAACCCTTGAGGGCTCAGTCGAGTGCTAGTTCATCATTTAGCAGTAAGGCATTCCCTGGGAAATATCCCACCCTCTGATTCCACCACCTCAACCAAGCTTCACAATCCTCATTGCTGTGTACAGCATTGAACTGTTTGTTTAAAACTTATATACACAGTATATATATATATATATATATATCCATAGCTGTGGATGGTCTGCCCGACAAGTGAGGTCTCATGCTAATCTTTTATAACTCGAGATTGGTTTAAGCGTGAGGTTCAGTCTCACTTCCAAAATGTATGTTAGCATTAACTACTCTAACTCTGGCTTTCCCTGTTATCCAGCTAACCACCCAATCCCTGTTTAGATCTTGTCAAGCTCCTGGGCTCAATAACATCATGTGGCAGGGAGTTCCACAAGCTCACTGTTCCACGAAAAAGTACATCCTTTAATGAGTTTGGAACATGCCACCTTTTCATTTCTTTTTTCTCTGTTTATTTATTAGCCAATAAATTGTTCCAAAAGCATTCCTCTAACTAGCTTTACACCACCCAAAAGACGAAGTTTAGTGGACATACAAGATCTGGCCTTCAGAAAGCTGTAAAACTAGGATGGTGGCCAACTAGTAAGGTAGCAGTTTAACACTTCTTTGCTCCCTCCTTAGTATTCAAAGTATGTTGGCCCAACTTACAGGCTGGGGGGCTCTCTCCTGGGGACCAGTGACTCTGAATAAGATTTGGGGGTCATGGTGGAGGTTGGAGGATGAAAGACTCTGATGTTGATGTTCACTTTCCTTTAAGGGGTTTCTGGAGAGGAGACAGCCATCACAGCTCAGTATGGGAAAGACGTCACCCTGACCTGCATCTTCCCGTCCAAATTTAAGATAAGCTTCCATCGACTGAGCATCACCTGGACAAAGGAAGGAGCCCAGGGCCAGGGTCTCCTGGTTCACAGATTCTATCTGAAGATGAACTGGCGGGAGGGACAGGAAGAGGCTTACAGGGGCCGAACGCAGCTATATCCACAGGAATTCCCCCAGGGAAATGCATCCCTGAGACTCAGCGACGTTCGCCTCCAGGATGAGGGATCCTACCTCTGCAACGTCAGCTGTGAGCTGGGAAGCTGGTCCCAGAAGATTTCACTTATAGTGCTAAGTACGGTTCCTCTTCCTGTACCCCGGTCATAGCATCCACGACAATCACTCCAGGCCTGGTGTACCATGTGATCACCCAGCAGGGCAGATGGGCGCCTCATTGCAAAGCCACAGTGTATCCACCAAAAACGCCACACTCGTCTGGCCTTGACCTTGTCTGTTTTCTGTTCTACCCGTCACTTCCCAGGCAAGGGAAGGAGAACTCCCCTGCAGACCTGCACATTCACACCCAGTGCGACTTAAAAGGCCATCTAGCCGTATGATTTTCCATGCAGATTTTGTGTGGTGGGGAGAAATGGGTAACGTTCAGTGCAGCTTCTGCGTCTCAAAGAGATTGTTTCAGGCTCTCGGCAGATACCGGCAGCCATTGGTTCGTGGTCTGCCGGTCTCTGCTAGATTAAGGAGCCCATTAGTACCTGGTATTTTCTCCCTGTGAAAGTCCTTATACACAGCAATCATGCCACCTCTTCTTTTGGATAAGTTTCACAACCATAAAGGCTAGAGCGTGACATTTTCTTAAAATGAGCTCTTAGATTCTGGAGCTGAACAAGGCTGGCACCAGGGAAAGTCTAAGGGGCCATGAGCCAGTTCAATCAAACCCCCACGGATGTGTTCTGTGTATGTAACTTCTACATTTCAGAAAAAACTGGTGAAAATATTTGGGGGGAAAATGAGGATTTGATTGCAGGCACTTATCACTCTTCCATTTCCATAGGATCCAGGCGTTTACAGGGCCCTGTTTGGTAGGGCAGGGCTGTTACTGCCATTGTACAAATGGGAAAACTGAGGTATGGGGCGATGTAGTGACTTGTCCAAGTTCACCCAGGGGTTTTGTGGTCGAGCAGGGAATTAAGTCAGGACTCTGGAGTCCCAGGCTCGGGCCCTAACCCCCTCTCCTGTCTGGATGTTTGTTTCCCTTTCAGGTGACAGTGAAATGGAAAGGCCCATCATCGTTCAGCCAGGGGAGGACGTCATCCTGAATTGCTCCTTCCAGTCCGAGTTAAACCACCAGCCACTGAACAT
Organism: Terrapene triunguis; assembly: GCF_002925995.2. NCBI lineage: Eukaryota > Metazoa > Chordata > Testudines > Emydidae > Terrapene > Terrapene triunguis. Next base: position 40,482 of record NW_020693723.1, read on the forward strand.
CACCTGGAAGAAGAAAGAAGAGGAGGGACCAGATCTCCTGGTTCACAGCTACTGCTCTGAGCCGGACCCACTGGAAACACAGGATGAGGCTTACCGGGGCCGGACCCAGCTGTATCCGGAGAGATTCCGCGAGGGAAACGCGTCCCTGAGACTCAAGAACATCCAGCTGGCGGACGACGGGATCTACACCTGCCACGTCAAGCCCCAACTGGGCAGGTTTTCCGTGCGGATGAGAGTGGCCGTGGAGAAGGGTAGGGCTCCTCTCACAGGGCACTGCACAAGTCCCAGGGTCTGGGCAGCTGGGCTGCTAGGAACTGCTCCACGCGGCGGGGAGTGGAGCTCTGTGCAGGGGAGCGGGGGGTCTAGGCGATAACCAGCGAGGTGGGAGGTGAGGTTTGGTGATGGCAAATGGGAAGGGGAGTGGGGTCTGTGGAAGGGAGGGTGTCCACGACATGCTCTTTCTAGGAAGCTGCGATCCACGCTACGGAAATGCCTGAGAGCCGCCGGGCTGGAGTCTGTGGGACATTTCTAACCCCCTCCCCACGTGCCCCAGGGGAATATCCCGTCTCTCATGCTGCGTCCCGTTGGGTTTATTTTGTGTTTTCCAGATGCTGAGCTTCTCCAGAGCCCATCAACATGGTGCAGTCTGTGGTGGATTGATCTGATAGTGTTACTGGGGATATTAGCATTTGCTCTCCTTCGAATGTATTATCCTTCCTTGTGGAAACTGTGGCTGGACAAAAAGTCACCTCGAAGTGAGTCCCAGCAGACTGTGTCCGACCATAAAAAAGACGAAGAGGAGAACAAACATCTGCTCCGGGCATCCTCGTCAACCTCTATGGAGCCAGGAGTGGCCAATCCCACCCACAGTCCACCTGCGCATTCCTGCCCGGTACGGCTCCAGACATTTCGCTTCCCTTCTTTGTTTGCACATGTGTCTGAGGTCATTAGATTTGAGGGGAGGAGGCTGGGTCACTAGGTCTTTCTCTTTGGATTTCTCAAGGCCCTGCTGCCCGTTTGAAATGATTCCCTTGTCAGGCAAACGTGGAAAGGGAAAAGAAATCAGGATTGCGGTTTTGAAAACTGTCATGTTTTCTTTCTTTTGTCACATCTCAAAGCCTCTTGGCGCAGAGACTTCACCTTTGCTTTATTTAAGGCTTGTTTACACCTGAAAGTTAATCCGGAATAAGGTAAATGTGTGAATTTAAAGCAGAATAACGATTCCATAATAACTCCATAAGGGGATATTCTTATTCCAGAATGAAAGTGCCTTTTTCTTTTGTCCAAAGTGGATTAAGGGCTTGCCTAGAGCAGGTCTACACTACAGGGTGGATCGATGCTGTGACAATCGATCCACCGGGCTTCGATTTATTAGGTCTAGTGAAGACCCGTTAAATCAATCGCCGATCACTCTCCCGTTGACTCTGGTACTCCACCAGAACGAAATGAGTAAGGGGAGTCGACGGGAGAGTGGACCCCATGGTAAGTAGATCTAAGACACATTAATTTGAGTTACGCTACTAACATAACTCAAATCGTGTAGCTTAGATCGACTTTCCCCTGTAGTTTAGACCTGCCACTACACAGGGAATGATTCCTGATTAACCGTTCCTGATTAACTCCCTGCGTGGACACTCTTATTCTTCATAAAGTGTGCTTTATCTGGAGCTAGCTTAATCCACTTCCAAAGCATTCATGTAGGGAGTTAATCCAGACTAGCTAGTCTGCTTTAAATTCACATTCTCCTTTATTCTGGATTAATTGTCATATGTAGTCAAGCTCACAGTTACTCTAAATTATGCCATCTGCAGCAGTCCCATAGGGACAGCTCCAGCAGCTGAGGTTCAGCTTGAGTCCCCAACCTCTTCTAACCTCCAGAATACCTCTTCCCAGAGCACTATGCAGACGTGAGGGGCATAGAGCAAGTTAGCCCAGCTTTACATGACCCTTATACCAGAAGACAGCCCACTCCCCCACTATTGGCTACCTTTTTAGGGCAGATTTCCAACCAGAACAGGAGTTGAGGACCTGGCCCTGAACGTTCTCAGCAACAGGTGCCACAGCTCACAAAGAGGGGCAGAATTTTCCTACTGCACTTGCAAACTGCTCTGTAAACTGATTTTGCAAACTGTGTAACCATCTCACAGACACTTGACTCAGAAAGTTTCTGCCCAGACTTAACTCCCACTTACTGAAGCCAGAAATATCAAACCTAACCTGTTTGGTAGATCCTATGGTGCTCTAAAGATCAAGCCAATTCTGAAGACAATTGCTTCTGCTATTTGAAAGTTGTGAAGATGTAACTTTGGTATGTCTTCTCCAAAATTGCCCTGGGTCCCCAAAACAGGCAGAGATTTTCAGATTCCAGTTGTGCGTCTAGGATGCTTGCTCAGAAAGGATCCTCTGTAAATGCATCTCACACCTTCCTTGCAGAAAGGGGGCTGCACACATGCCTTTATGGTAGTGTTACCACTTCTCACAGGTCCTGGTGAGGGATCTTTGACGGTCTGACATCTATGGGATTGGGGGAAGAAGGACAAGGTGTCCTCAGTCTCCTTCCTACAAGCAATTTCTTCAATTTAAGTGCAGATTGTTGCAAATTTGCTTTTAGCCTGCTGTGATTCTTCTGTGAGCTGATTACATTATAAATGTTGCCCTTGAGAATACACGATCAATATTTGGTCTGGGTTTTTCTGTTTTCAGGGGCAGACTGCCAAAGACATGGGAGAACCAAGGGCTGCTCCTGGAGTTCAAATAGTACCTACATCGATTTTTATAATGCAGAAGGCTTTGGAATACACCAGGTTAAATATCGCCATTATGGGAGAGCTAGGCTGTGGGAAATCATCCTTTATTAATGCCATGCGGGGGCTATGTGATGAAGATGAAGGTGCTGCCCCAGTCGGGGAGGAAGAAACGATGATGGAGCCAACAGCTTATCAGCATCCCAAACACCCGAGTGTGACTTTCTGGAGAATGCCGATAAGTGAGACAGAAGATGTTCAGCCAGAGGCATATCTCCAGCAGGTGAAATTTGTCCTCTACGACTTCTTCATCATCATGTGTTTAGAGGGATTCACACCTAAGCATGCTGAGCTGGCCCGGGAGATCCAGAAGGCAGGGAAGATGTATTACTTTGTGCGCTCCAAGGTGGATGCAGATTTGGATGATGCCAGACGAAGCCGGCCCTCCATTTATGACGAGGAGAAAATATTGAAGGACATCCGTAACCACTGCATCAGATGCCTGGAAGAGGGAGGGATGATCAATCCTGAGGTTTTCCTCCTCTCCGCATTTGAATTAGAGAAGTATGATTTTCCCCTCCTGCGAGAGAGCATGGAGAAAGCGCTCCCGGGCGACAAGAAAGGGGCTTTGATACTGGCCCTGCCCAACACCTCTCTGCAAATCTTGCAAAAGAAAAAGGAAGCCCTGCAGAAGCAGATCTGGAAAATAGCCCTTGTGTCCTGTCTTCTCACGGTTATTCACATGCCCGTTGTCTCCACCATTCTTGATGTAACCATCCTGTTGACATGCATGAGATATTATTGCCAAGTCTTTGGCCTGGATGATGTCTCCTTCATGGCTCTCGCGAGGCAGTTTGGCAAACCAATGGAAGAGCTGAAGGCCGTTATGGAGCCCCTGCTGGCCGTTATGAAGCCCCTGCTGGCCAAGGAAATTAGCATTAACATGGTCTTGCAGCTCCTGTCCTCGGTTGGGTGCGGCATATTGATAGTAGCAGATTTATTTCTGAGGCCTTTACGGGTGCTAGGATTCATGGTGTCTGGAGGAGTTGCAGGGGTAGGATTCTTGGTTGCTGGTGGAATTTCATTGGCTACCACGTATATCCTGCTGAAAACCTTTCTCAACCATGCTGCTGAAGATGCCCAAAGAATCCTACAGAAGATAAATCCATATGACAACAAGGAAAGCTAACGAAGCTAACGAGACGACTCAAACAAGGAAGGATTTCCAGGACCGGCATCCAAATGTTCAGGGCACACGCTTCACGAGCACCATGTGCTTATTCTGCTGTTCTTGTCCCTGTTCTGGTCCTTCCTTTTGAAGCACCCCTGGTGTAATCCTCCAGCGCGTAACTCCGCCAGCTTCCACTTGACACTGGAACTGGGCTGAGGTTGTCACACCAGACGGGCTTAGATTAGAAGAACCAGCATCATAAATCCGGGTCAACAGGTGAATAGTGAAATGATTGAATGTAGGTGTGTGGGAAAGTCTGGCTCACAGTGTATTCCCAGCCCAGGCAGCTGGCCCTGTTCTACTTCCCTTCTCACAGTTCTTTCTTTCTTATATTGTTTCTTTTCCTGTTATCTAGTTATATTACAGCAACGCTTACTAGAGACCCCAGCTGAGATCAGGGCCCCGACATGCCAGGTGCTGCCCAGACACAGCCGGAGACAGTCCCTGCCCCTAAGAGTTTACAAACAGACAAAAGGTGGGAGGGGAAATGGAGGCACAGAGCGAGACCCCAAGCAGGCCAGAAACACACCCTGCGTCTCCTGACTCCAAGGCTAGTGGGCTAACAAACCGCATCCCTCGCTTCCTCTCTCATCCTTTTAGCTCCGCTTCCTTGTTCACCACTCAGCAGCAGGCTCCGTGCCACCCGGGATGGGGCACTCCCGGGGGGATGCACAGGTCCTGGCATCTCAGCTCAGCGGCGCTAGCCTACAGGAAAAGAAAATCTGGGCCTGTCAGCTGTGCCATCTGTGCAGTCTGCTGCAGGAGCCACTGCTGCTTTCCCTGCAGCCCTAGGGACACATTTTCACAGCGGTGGCAGAGCCAGGGGCATGCAAATTTCTGCATCCTCGTGCTGTTCTCCTCTGTCCCAAACCTCCCGCCAGACTAGCCTGGGGACCTCGAGAAGACGGTCGCTGATAGAAACACCTTGTGTATCGCTATTAATGCTGTAGGTTTCCTGGCTAGGAAATGGGTTTGAGTCCCTCAGTCTGCATCATATCTCCCTCTGCATCCTGAGCCAGCCAGTCCCTTCCCTGGGGCCGGATGGGAGCCGGTGCCCCCTAGAAGGGACAGCCCCATGTCCCATTCTCCGCCCCCCTGAGCCAGTCAGTCCCTGCCCTGGGGCCGGATGGGAACTGCAGCACTTAGAGAGGAAAGGCCTCATGTCCCATTCCCTGCCCCCCGAGAGCCAGTCAGTCCTCTCCTCAATAGGTCATTTCAAGCAATAGCATTGCAAACCGGGCGATAGCTGATGGTTTATACCTTTAAAAGGTAATTGCTTGGCCCGCTCACCACAGGTTAGCGCGACTCTACTATAATGTGTATGTTCAATAGCCTGTGTGTTCTCCTCTTGTCAGACTTGTTTTATACTCCACTAAACATGTATATTTTGGGATTGAGAGTCTGTGTTTCCAAACCTCGTCACTCACAGAAGACCTTGGATTAATTCAGGGCTGGTGGACGGGTCAGTGCGGGGTCGCATGCACGGAAATAAGTGTGTGGTGAGCAGAAAACCTTAGGCCTTGTCTACACTACAGAAGTTTGCCAGGCGCTGTACTGTTTGGTACTTTGCAAAGGCTTGAGACGCACGTCTGGCCCACCTACAGCATTGCTTCAGCTGTTTGCTAATCATGCTGACTGCTGCCCGGCGTCCTATGTGCTTCATCAGGGCTGAAAATCAGCCGAGGGCTCGTCTGTCTGGGGAAATAGCCCGGAACAGCTATTGCAGAATAGCCACCCTGCAATAGCTTCCTGTGTGGACGCTCTGATTCCGCCCTCGGGGTACGTCTATACTTCAGTCACAGGGGGCACTGCCGCTCCTGGACGTATCTGAGCTGGCTTTAACGGGAGTGGGCCAGCCCGGCCAGTATTTACCCAGGATGCCGTGTGGGGGCTTACACAGCGTGTGCTGCCGCGGCTTTGCTGCTCCGTGACCCGAGCTAGCTGAGGTGTGTCTGCTTCAGCTGCAATCACAGCCCTTGCTTGCACTACAGGCAGCCTGATCAGCGGGGCTGCCCACTACCCCACACCTCTAGGGTGCCGCTGTTGGGCCAGGGGCACCACGACTCAGAGACGAGCAGTGCTTGAGCAGCTAGAGCTACCGAGTTGCCGCCTGTTCTGTATTACACGGGACGTCCCTTACTAAAATGAAAAATTGCCTGGCCCAGACTAAATCAGCACAAGCCACTTTTTCCCCATGTTTCAACAACGTGCGCTGCAGCTCACACCTTGTTCCCTCTCCGTGCTCTAGCAAAGGCAACTACTGTAGGATCCCCAGCCGTCACCTCTCTTGGGTGGAGACCTGCGCCTCTGGCCCTCCTGATCGGGGGTTTTCCAGGCTGCACCATTCCCTGCCTACACTGTGAATTCCCCCACAAGCCAGACTGCCTGAGCCGGCTTGTACTGCTTGTCTCCTCCGAGGCTATAACCAGTGTAACTGCCGGCAGCTATGAGTTAGCCCCCAGCTGTTTCTAAGCCAGCATATTTAGCCTTAAGGTGAAGGCAGGGCAAAGAAAACATATTAAAAACAATAAAAGAACCTGTGCTAATAAGCTTCCCAGAGCTCACCCCCAACCCCACAGGGCTCTGGTAGCTGATCAGTCCTTCAACCCCCCACTGGGTTTTTTCTGTGGTTACAAGTTCATCACAGCTGTTAGCACAGAACAAGACCCCCCCAGGAATAGGTCACAACAGGATCACAGGTGGACGTTCACCCAGGGAGGTAAAGGGTAGGATGGGGGGCTACAAAAACTGTCCTCTCCAGTCCAGTCTCTGTTCCAAGCAAACAGGCATTGGTGGGTTTCCAATCGGGGCTCATCGGGGCCCCTCGGCTCCCCCAGACACTCCACACAGATTTGCACCCGGCTGGGCTGTCCGGCACTTACAGCACACAGCTCTGGCCTGTCCACAGCTACTGGGGCTTGTTCCCACCTCCGTGCTGCCATGTGGCCAACCCGTCCACGCAGAGCCCAGCCACAACTCCTGGTTCAGGGCCCTTCCCCTTACCTGGCTGGGGGGTGGGGAGGGGGCTAATGAAAATTGTAGTCTCTGCTTTGCAGATCCATCCTTAAAAGGCCAGCCAGCCTGGGACAGTGAGAGATGATGCCAGGTGTGCGGGAGAGGGAAGCAAAGTTTAGTCTAAAACCGGAGCTGGGCTGAAAGACCTTTGCTAGCTTGGACGGTCTGGGAAATGAGATGAAGGAATCCAGAGCGCAGTGTGTTGAGGCTACCAGCAGAGGGCGAGAGTCTCCAAGTCCTGACAGGCCTTGGATTGAACTGGGAATCAGGCCCTGAGCTCATTAATTGTTATTTATTTACGTGTACCCCTGGTTGAGAACTGCTGGTCTGTGATGTCCTACAGTGGCCCGTTTGGATTCAACAGGCCTTCCTGATAGACGGGAGATAATCCTCCTGGGGCAAACCAGTATTTCACACCTAGAGCGCCCCCACTCTGCAGTGCCCCTCCTCCACCCTAACCGTAGAGACCCTGCCTAGAGCCCCCCCACACTGCAGTGCCCCTCCCTCACCCTAACCTAACTTATTCCTGGTTTACACCAGGCTGGGAGCAGATTTTGGCTCTTGTGGCTTTTGCCAGACACGGTTCTTCTGCTTCCTGTGAGCTCCCAATGTGAACCAGAATCTCCTCTGGACCCAGCGCGACACGCAGGCCCCGCTAGCTCTCCAAAGGGGCTTTAACATGGGCACTCATGGATTTAGATTGCAAAGCCTTTGGGTCAGGGACCATTGTATTGTGCAGCACCTAGCGCGATCTGGGCTTACACTGACACCAGCTCCTCCTCTGTTGTGCATGGCACCAGTTCTCAAGTAAACCCAGACCTGCCCTGCCAGGGGTTCGTCCAGCCCCAGTGGGGCTAGACGGCCTTGCTAGATGTGTCATTTGTGGGTCGTGGTGGGTGGCCAGGAGAGGTGGCAGGGAATTGCCATGCTTTGCTGTCCAGCTGCACACTTGTGGCTTTAGCTCTCTCTGGAGTAAGGTCTGACGGGGGCAGTCCCCTAGTCCTGGGGGGCCAACGGGGAGATGCTCATGAACTCCCTCCTGAGGGGTCACGGTTTCATAACCCCAAGATGTGCGATTTCACCTTTGCCCATTAGCTGCTGGTTACAGGTGTCTGGGTGCGTTTAGTGCCACTAACAGACCCACTTGATGCTTTTATCTCAGCTCCAGGCTCTGTGGGGAAAGCTGTTTTCAGCCTTCTGAGCTCCCCCGGGGCTGCCTGCCTGGGCTGAGGCATTCGCTCCCAGCTGCAGTGCCGAGGTACCCTGGGGGGGACAAGAAATTTACTAATAGATCCAAGACCAGAACCTGGTCTCCGGGTGTCTCCTGCCTGTTCCGCTGGATGGGATGGTCGGGAATCGGGACCTGTAGCAGAGCTGGTCTCTGAGCGCAGCCACCCTGGAGTATGCTTGGCCACCCCGCCTGATTAGCTGGAAGGCTCAGCAGACAGCTCCGAAGAAGCAGCAGTTTGCGGGCTGCTAAGCAGGGAGCCTTTAAAGCTTTTTTTTTTTTTTTAAGCAGATTGCACAACCAGGAACCAATCACGTTCTCCGGCGGCAAATTAAGAAAACGGCAGCAGCCCACCACCCGGATGAGCCCCAAAACAAGCAACTCGCTGCTTAAAGACATGACTAAGCAATTACATGCAGAGTGAAGCCACTTTCCGCTTGCTGGGAGCCGGCTTGGCAGCTTCATGGCGCCTGCTTGTTCCTAGCCCTGCTCCAGCCTGGCTCCTCTCCAGGGAACCTGCCTCGACCCGCAGCCCCAGTTCCTGATTTCTGGCGGGAAGTAACACACAAGCAAACCAGCCCCAGAACTTGTATTAGAGTCCAAACACAGAGCGGGGCCCCATGTAGCACTGGGCAATGCCACACCCTGACCGAAATCAGGGCTGCATATTGCTGGGTACAGTATGGAGCCCAATCAAGATCCAGGGTCCCAGGGCGCTGGGTGCTGCACAAACCCAGTGAGACATTCCCCTGCCCCTAAGAGCGTCTGATCTATTTAACATCATCAGTGTTGCCAAGAAGGCTAACGGCATTTTGGGCTGTATAAGTAGGGGCATTGCCAGCAGATCGAAGGACGTGATCATTCCCCTCTATTCGACATTGGTGAGGCCTCATCTGGAGTACTGTGTCCAGTTTTGGGCCCCACACTACAAGAAGGATGTGGAAAAATTGGAAAGAGTCCAGCGGAGGGCAACAAAAATGATTAGGGGTCTGGAGCACATGACTTATGAGGAGAGGCTGAGGGAACTGGGATTGTTTAGTCTGCAGAAGAGAAGAATGAGGGGGGATTTGATAGCTGCTTTCAACTACCTAAAAGGGGGGTTCCAAAGAGGATGGATCTAGACTGTTCTCAGTGGTACCAGATGACAGAACAAGGAGCAATGGTCTCAAGTTGCAGTGGGGGAGGTTTAGATTGGATATTAGGAAAAACTTTTTCCCTAGGAGGGTGGTGAAGCACTGGAATGGGTTACCTAGGGAGGTGGTGGAATCTCCTTCCTTAGAGGTTTTTAAGGTCAGGCTTGACAAAGCCCTGGCTGGGATGATTTAGTTGGGATTAGGTCCTGCTTTGATCAGGGGGTTGGACTAGATTACCTCCTGAGGTCCCTTCCAACCCTGATATTCTATGTGTCATCTCTGGGGGGGTGAGCAGGCTCCAGGCTGCAGCTGCCTGTAAGTCTCGTCTCTGCGGGAGGGAGCTGGTGTGGGGTGGAAATTTGTCCTGTGGGTGGTTTCCCAGCGAGGGTCCCCATGACGAGGGGGGTAGGATCACCCCTGCCCGGATTGCCTGGGAGCAGGCGTGGAGGGGCATATGCCTGGCTGGGCACCCACAGCACAGGGGTGGCTTGTACAGTTAGAGCCCTGCACGGATACAAAAGTGGATCCGCAGGTGCCAGAAACAACGTGAATCCGACCCGTGATCCGCATCCACCCCTGCAGCAGCCAGCCGCTCACACGGGCTAGCGGGGGGGCGAGTGGTCTTGCAGGGAAGAGGCGGTGCGAGGGTGGGTGCTGGGGGTGAGGGCGAAGGGTGGGGGCAGCGTGTTCTGCTCCCGGGGGCAATGCGGGACTCACAGACACTCATCGAAACCCCTTAAATCAGTTGAAAAGTGGCTGTGTGAGATGTGGGCGTGCCATCGATTTATATAAGGGCAATAATATATTCTCTATCTTATTCTCTATCCCTTTGTAATGATTCCTAACATCCTGTTTCCTTTTTTGACTGCCGCTGCACGCTGCATGGACGTCTTCAGAGAACTATCGACGATGACTCCAAGATCTTTTTCCTGACTCGTTGTAGCTAAATTAGCCCCCATCATATTGTATGTATAGTTGGGGTTATTTTTCCCAATGTGCATTACTTTACATTTATCCACATTAAATTTCATTTGCCATTTTGTTGCCCAATCACTTAGTTTTGTGAGATCTTTTTGAAGTTCTTCACAGTCTGCTTTGGTCTTAACTATCTTGAGCAATTTAGTATCATCTGCAAACTTTGCCACCTCACTGTTTACCCCTTTCTCCAGATCATACCCTAATTGCAGGAAACAACAGAAATGTTTTGTTTCCAGTCCTACATTGCTGTGATTCACACTGAATTGCCTTGTGCCACTGTCTAGTAGTAGTGGCACACAGTTCTCTGACATGCAGGTTTATAAATTTGTAGTTAATATACAGTTTAGAGCATAGCAGTTTTAAAGCTCTGCATGTTCAGACCAAGTGAGCTGAAAATTGTGGTCTACAGTATTCAAAACTATTAAGATGTGGGCTGAAATAAAATCAGCCTGAATTGCTCAACAATATCAATGGAATCAGCATTACGCTGCTATATATTGTAAAACATTACAGTGAAATCTTGCAAGTATAATTACATAGCACGTCGCCTTGCCCAAGTGGTAACTAAGCAGAACATCTTCCTGTTTCAATATTCTTAACTTGTATCCCATAGCTCCTAGAAGTTGTTTTTTTTCCAAAACACTGAATACTGCTAAGTTATGAGTTTTAACAGGTTTTTTTTCTTTTAAACCACAGCACTGAATGTTATTCTAAAATTGTTTTCCAAATATTCTTAAACTCCCAGTTTATCCCCCGCTGATGTTCACTGTAAAAAGTATTGCAGGTCTAATAATATTTGGCACTTTTGTAATTCACTGTCCAACATGTGTTTTGTGCCCTCCTCTGGTGGATTTTTAGAGGATAACTGTATAGCTACCAGCTAAGGGAGTTATATCTTGAACTCAAGTAGTAGAAGCTCATGCTTTTAAGTCTGGATGGCTCGGGTTCAATCTTTGGTGACTAGCTATGATGGAGGTTGCTACACTTATAATCCCTTTAATCAGAGGTTCTGAATATGCTTTGTTGTAGGCAGAGCTAGCCTATAGTTAAGCATCTGAAAATTTAGAATGGGAAGTGTTGAAATGTTGGGAAGCCTTATAATTTTGCCACTCTGGAACGAACATCCCATCTGAGGCATGAGGGCAGGGAGAGAGGAGAGTGAGACTGATTTGGGGACTTCAACAGCTGAGTCAAGGGACAGAATTATTCCAGGAGTGGGTGGGTCAGCTTTTGTGGCCTGCATCATGCGGGAGGTCAGACTAGATGATCATAATGGTCCCTTCTGACCTTAAAGTCTATGAGGACCAGGAAACTGGGACAAGGCATCCAAAGCGGTAGTGGGGGGCAGTTGAAATCAGATGAGGAGCTGGGGCGGGTTAGACAGCAATAGGATAGACATAGACTGGAGGGGATGTGGAAGAAGGGTCTTTGACTACCAGAGACCACTCCGTTCAGGAGCCTGGAATAGACCCAGGATTCCTGAGTTTCACAGTTCCTCTTCTGTCAGCAGATATCTGTGAAACCCAGTGGCAAAAAAAGTGTCTCATCCCCCTATAGAGCTGATCTATCACATATAGGATGACAACCTACTGCCTCTGCCATCACATACTCCATTAGCTCAAGTGGCAGAAGTCTGTGCAGTGGATCTAAAGGTTCATCGGCAGGGTTGGAGCCATGCGAGTTTCATGATGATTCCACATGCCAGAATTTCTGGGGCAGTTCAGTTTTGATTTTTACAAAAAAACCTGGGGAAATGCCTACAGAAATAGGGTGACCAGATGCCTAAATAGGGGAATCTCAAGCAGGAGTAGAGAGGTTATTTTATCTCTGTATTTGGCACCGGTGCAACCACTGCTGGAATACTGTGTCCAGCTCTGGTGTGCACAATTTAAGAAGGATATTGATAAATTGGAGAGTGTTCAGAGAAGAGTCACAAGACTGATTAAAGGATTATAAAACATGCCTTATAGTAATCGACTCAAGGACCTCAATCTATTTAGCTTAACAAAAAGCAGGTTAAGAAGTGACTTGGTTATAGACTGTAAGTATCCACATGGGGAACAAATCGTTAATAATGGGCACTTCAGTCTAGCAGAGAAAGGTAGAGCATGAGCCAACGGTTGGAAGTTGAAGCTAGACAAATTCAGACTGGATAGAAGGCATACCTTTTCAATGGTGAGAGTAATTAACGATTAACAATATACTAAGGGTCATGGTGTTTTTCTAAAAGCTATCCTCTAGGAATTATTTTGGGAAAGTTCTATGTCTGTGCTATACAGCCGGTAAGACCAGGTGATCACCTGGTCCGGATCCCTTCTGGCTTTATAATCTCAGAACTAGGTACATCAATTCACATGCAAAATTCTCATTGAATTCAATAGGTGTCCTTGCCCTGTGGCTTGTGGTGCGGGCTGCAGCAGGGGCCGTACAACCCCTCTCGCAGCTTCCTAAGGCCCCCTCTCATGGCTCTGTGCACTTGTGTCTGTCATTGTCGTCTTCTCCTCTCCCCCCGCCCCACTCGCCCAATGTGTCCTGATATTTCACTCTTGCGATCTGGTCACCCTAATTCCAAGGGGCTACTTAGGTACCTGAAAACTCTAGGTTTTTTGCAGATAATAATTTAGAAATTCGCCGACAGCACTGTATCTAAATATTGTAGAATGAAAGAAAAATATAGCTACCAACTCCAATTAAAGCCATATTTTAAGTTTATATGTAAGTTTAGAACAATCAGGAGATAATACAGATTTTATTTTCATACGAATTTTAAGTTATTTTACAGATACAATTAAAAATACAATTTAAAAATAATAGTACAATCTGCACAGTGTCTAAAATTGTGTATGTGGGTTATGTATGTGCTTTTCCATTGATACAGTTATACTGGGACAACCCCTAGAGCGCACGCACTGACTCTGGGGTAAAGCTGCCTTATACTGGTCTAGCATATTCCCCTTCATATACAGAACTAGCTGTACTGGTTTTAAACCTCTTCATACCACTGCAGCTGCAGCCATGTCTACACTACACACTTCTGCCAGCACAGGCTCTGTCTACACTATGAACTAGGGGTCCGATTCCCCAGCTCGCGGTAGTTCAGGGATAGCTGGTGCGAGTATAGAAAGCAGTGTAAATGCAGTAGCACAGACAACAACAGCTGCAGCCAGTGGGCACATACTCAGCATGGCTAAGCCAGGCCTCTGCTGCCGCTACTTGTCCTACCGCGGCTCCGCGGCTCTTTATACCCCCTACACCAGGCCCTGTCTGCGCTAGGAGAACTTTGCCCGTTTACTATCCCAGCAAAGCTCTTCTCGTGTGGCCAGGCCTATAGCATAGTGCGTAAAACCATCCCCTGTGAGCGCAACAAGCCATCAATAAAAGCCCAGACTGGCTGTGATAGCCGTGTGCACAAGGGACTTCCTCCAGCCCAGCGGGGTTAACAGAGGAATTGTACGTGGCAGTGCTGTGATGCTTTTTGTTACTAATCCGTAACCGTGCACTGGCCGTGGGTCTGTGGGAATGGGGTGCACCTTCCACGGATGCACGTGTCCGACGGTGGCAGGCTTTTCAGCTAGTCAGTGCAAATATTTGGGGAGAGGAGAGGAAATGTGGGTTCAAGGTGAAAGGCTCCCACACCAACCTCTGCTTCCCTTTAAGGAGTCGCTGGAGCACAGTCATCCATCACAGCTCACTATGGCGAGGACATCACTCTGGACTGCACCTTCCACCACATACCGGGGGTAAAACTCCAGCGACTGAACATCACCTGGAAGATGCAAAGAGCCGAGGGAGCAGCTCTTCTGGTTCACAGCTACTATGGGCAGAGGGACCTGTGGCAGGGACAGGACAAGGTTTACCAGAGCCGGACGCAGCTGGACCCAGAGGGAATCCATAAAGGAAATGCGTCCCTGAGACTCAGGGCTGTGCGCTTCCAGGACGAGGGCTCCTACCTCTGCTACGTCACCTCTGAGCTGAGAACCTCAACCCAGAAGATTTCACTGGCCGTGCTCAGTAGGTTTCTTCTGCCTGTGTACAATGTGATCGCCCAGCAGAGCCAGGTCTGGGTAAAGCGCCACAATCCCCCAGTGCAGACACAGGCCATGTCTGCGCCAGCAGCGCTTTGCCTTGACTTTCAGCCGTCATGTAGCCTTATGTTTTTCCACATAGGTTTAGCCCACACAAGCACAGTGCTTACCTTTGTCCCCCTCTCACGGCTGTATCACCTAAAGAGATAATAGCCTACTAGTGGTAACAGCTGTTGGAGTTGTTCCTTTAGTTCATGGGACAGAAACGTGTGCCTTTAGTTCTAAGGGTCATGGGTTCAAATCCCCCTGACAGCCTAAGCAGAGGGCTGGTGATGGTCTAGGTCTTTCTGTGGATGTGAATTTTGAAG